>NC_043002.1:22758900-22788900 GCF_006345805.1 Octopus sinensis | reverse complement strand
GCATGCACCATGCATATGCCTCAAGATAGTACTTTTTATATTTGTACATTTTCACGATAGGATAGGATAGATACAAACACACTTTATGCACTTTATGGTTATTATCATTTATGTGAGCACCTGATATGTATGTATATGTATGTATGTATGTATGTATGTATGTATGTATGTATGTATGTATGTATGTATGTCAGGTCACTTTCGAGTGCTATTGGTAACATGTAACCCAGTACAACCTGTTGCATGGTCGGGCCATCGGCGACTAAACCGGCAACCCCACCAAGCATGCTTGGTGAGGAGGGTGTTTATTGGACACCCTGCGGGATGAAAAACAAAACCCGTCAAAGGGCGGAGGAACTCTTGAGAGTCAACGGCCATCCAATAAATGTCTTAAGGCTGTATCATGCGCGGGGACATAGAAATAATCGGACTGAATACCCGATCGCGCGGTTAAACCATTGGGAGTGAAGGACTCCTAGCCTTTGTTAGGGCACCCTTCTAGGAGAAGGTAACTCGGGTAACTGGGATAACTCCGACATAAACCCTGCGGCTCAGTGGTTACCGATGATGTTGACTTGTTCTTCTTTTCGGATTATGGCTGCTGTTGCTTAGTGAGTGGGATTGACTCAGTGCACAGCCTTTCCTCACTTTACAAAAAATCTTGCACAGGCATTGCACGATGACAACATTGATTAAGCTTCGTGCAATGGCCATACTCGATAACGAGGGGGCATCCACCATGTATGTATGTATGTATGTATGTATGTATGTATGTATGTATGTATGTATGTATGTATCTGTCTGTCTTTCTATCTATTTATCTATCTATCTGTCAGTCTGTCAGTCTGCCTGTCTGTTTGTCTGTCTGTCTCTGTCTCTCCATCCAGCCATCCAGCCATCCAGCCATCCTGCTATCCATTTATCTATCTATCTGCCTATCTATCTATTTATGTATCTATTTACCTATCTGTCTATAAGTGCTGTGACACATACTAAACAATTAATTTCTCTTATATTGCGCAAAATATTTCATTAATTATAAAATGTGTAATTATAGTGTACATTTATTAATCTCATGTTTCAGTAGCAATGTCATTTTGCATGAAATTTACAACTACTGATGTAGGTGTGATGTGAAAAATACGAAACTCCTGAGCCCCGTGTCGATTGTCTAGAGTCGAGCGATTATGACGACCACCAACACATCACAGGAGATTGAACAGACAGTTCAAGACACAGGGAGTTGGTCGAATAAAGTAATAACTCTAGAAAATCCTTTCAAAGTGATGTGATTACTAAGAAAGAAAAAGAAAAAGGAAATTCGAATTTTACCGCACAAGCGGATTAAAGAGGAAAAAAAAAATTGAAAAGGTGCCAATTTTGAAAAACGTGTTCGGGTAGCGCTCTCTCTCTCTGATTCCCTATTAGCTACACCACTGGACCTAATAGCTTTGCAAAACCAATTCTTCCAGGAAGCATACACAGAGAAAGAAGAAGAATTGGCTAGAGGTAAAGATGGACAGAGATGAATGGACGGACACACAGCCTGCGACAAATAGAGAAAACTGGTATATAATTTGTTACAACAGAATCGGTAGTTCAGGGCCCAAGGCAAGACAAAACAAATTAAGAGATATACTGGAAGTTTAATAAGACTAAAATATATTCTGAATTGTTCCGGTAGTTACAAATGATCAAACCTGTTCTCCGCTGCATCACTCCATTAATTTTTTAATAAATCGCATCTCGGAGTTGTTATTCAGTTGTTGTTGCTTTTCTCCTCGCAAGAAATTAATGTAATGCTTGTTTTTCTTCTTTTTTCATTACTCCGCTGCTAAATTGAATAAATTTTTTTTTTATGTATGTGGTCTCACTAAATTAATTATGTTTTTTTTTTTCCCACTGAACTCTGTATTCTTTATGCAGAGTGTGTTTTTTTTAAAACTTCCCGTGTCGTTATATATGTATATATTTATATATATCTGTCACTATATGTTAGCATTTTTCTGTCCCGCCAGAGAACTGCTGCGGCATTGTCCGTTCGTTACAACTCAGATTTGACTGAGAATAAACGGAGAATGAGTTTGCTTCAGTGGGAAGCTTTAGACTACATAATGTCAATGCGGGGCACTGTTTTTGGAAAATCGTTGGAGGATATATCAGAGTGAGTGAGTTACATTCAGCTTTCGAGTTGGCGTCATACACAGATCTCATGTTGTATACGTCTATTATTGTCATTGCTATTACTATTATTAATATTATTAACATCGTTGCTATTATTATTCTTATTCTTATTGTTGTTCTTCTTCCTATTAATTATTATTATAGTTATTCATGGTGTCCACGAATGATTTACATTCGGAATCAATGACCTTCATACCGGGTCGCAACTAGTTTCCTTAGACACCGAGGACATTTCTTATAATCCTTGCTGTTCCTAGTAGAACAGATTTCTGAATTAATGCAACTCTGGTACTTCCATCAATGTCAATAAGGGAACTGTTAAGTCATTATTATTATCATTATTGTTGTTGTTAAAGGGCTAGCTGGCAGAATAGTTAGCACGCCCAGCGAAATGCTTAGCGGTATTTCGTCTGCTGTTACGTTCTGAGTTCAAATTCAGCCGAGGTCGACTTTGCCTTTCATCATTTCGGGGTCGATAAATTAAGTACCAGTTACGCACTTGGGTCGATATAATCCACTTAATCCGTTTGTCTGTCCTTGTTTGTCCTCTCTGTGTTTAGCCCCTTGTGGGTAGTAAAGAAATAGAAATAGGTATTTCGTCTGCCGTTACGTTCTGAGTTCAAATTCCGCCGAGGCCGACTTTGCCTTTCATTCTTTCGGGGTCGATAAATTAAGTGAAACTCTGGGATCGTTGTAATCGGTACATACGCTCCCCCCAAATGGCTGCTCTTGTGGGAAAATTTGAAACCATTATTATTGTTGTTGCTATTTTTGTTGTTGTTGTTGTTGCTGCTGTTTGTGTGTTGAAGTGGCATCAAAAAGTGTATAACCACGATTTATTTGATAAAGAAAAACTGTTCTATATTTAAGAGATGAGGAATTATGTACATTATTTACATTATTTACATTCGACGGATATTCGTCCTCACCTTGTTTGTTGTTAACATAACGTTTTGGCTGATATACTCTCCAGCCTTCATCAGATGTCTTGGGGGAAATTTCGAACCTGGGTTCTCATTCCTAAGATATTTTTCGATGTTATAATTATTTCTTCTTATTATTATTCAGGTCACTGCCTGGAATCGAACTCGGAATCTTGGGGTTAGTAGACCGCGCTCTTAACCACTACGCCATATGCCCGTGGGCGTAGTGGTTAAGAGCGCGGGCTACTAACCCCAAGATTCCGAGTTCGATTTCAAGCAAAGACCTGGATATAATAATAATAATAATAATAATAATAATAATAATAATAATAATAATAATAATAACAACAACAACAACATCGAAAATACCTTAGGAATGAGAACCCAGGTTCGAAATTTCCCCAAGACACCTGATGAAGAGTATATCAGCCGAAACGTTGTGTTAACAACAAACAAGATGAAGACAAATATCCATCAATTGTTAATAATGTAAATAATGTAAAAAAAAAACTGTTTTTAATTTGTAAGCAACGGACTTCAAGAACTTTTGGACGTTTTTAGTCTTAATTGGGGGTAAAGAGAGGTCCGTCTATTAGTAATTTATATAAAACTTTTCAAAATATTGTATGTAGATGGCTTCTTCTGGTTTGGAAGTAAGAGTTGCTAATTAGAAGCACGTTTCTTGAAGATACGCGATTAAAACTCTCGATAAAAATTTTGAAATCAAAATGACAGATTTTTACAGGAAAAGAAAGTAAATGAATTATTGAATAGACACAGGAGATATTGAAAATTGAACAAATGAAAAAAATTATATAACGATTTTGTAAATAACGTTACTAGCAATAGTAGTGTTTTTATTAGCGTTGTTGGTCAGGAGGTGATGATATAGACCGGCTTCAGGAAAGGGAAAAACGGAAGATTATATTAGTAGGTGCAACACTTTCATGCCCAAAGAATGAATGGAACTAGTTCAAGGAAGAATGTAATATACCCCTGTACTGTCAAAGCCAGGAGTGGGATTTGAAGCTTAGGCTGGTTTATAGGAGGGAGAAATTGGTGAAGTAACAGGCGAGGTTAGCAAACCAAACATCTGTCAAGCAGCTTATGCCGCAGTATATGAGATGATGGAAACTGTAGAGACGCGTTTCAATCTGTTCGAAGCAAAGAACGAAAAGCGAAAGAAGCAATGCTAATCCACATTAAAAACAAACTCGATACAAGACATAGAATCTCTTATTATGAAACGATATTAGATTCACAGTTCTTATTATCAACAGCAAAGAACTGATGGATTTGCTGAGCGAGTTCAAGAAGGCAGAATTAAATTGTTCTAACTAGCACTATGATCTGGCAACGCCAGGTCATAGTGCTAGTGCATGCATATACAGCTGCGTGCGTGTGCACATACACGCGAGTACTGTCCAAATCTCCGACCAATCACATACAGCTAACTGGCATTCAATTGGCGTATCAAGTTTCGGGAATTTTGATTGGGTTTTGGATAGAAAATTCACAAAAAAGTAACTTCTATTGATTTTTTAACGATTTTGCGGGGTGACTGGGGAAATGTAAAGATGTGCATGACCACCCATGGACGGTTTTGAATGACCATAGAAAGTGCGAGCTCTCTAACTGAAAAATTGTGGATTTGTATAAAGGACACAAACGCAGACATTTTGCCATTTATATAGAGAGAGATAAAAGAAGAGAAGGGTTATTTTTTTATGGACCTAGTGGATGTGAGGGTGTTCTTACTTAGTCCGACAAGGATACTTTCGGAAGCATCATCTTTCAGTACCAGGATGTGGTGGTCGTAATCAACGGGGTGCTCACTTGTTTTTGTTCTGTTCCTTTATTTATATTTTTATATGTATACATTTGTTTATTTGTTTATTATGCCTTTTCTTTGTGCATTTTTGTAAATTACCAATTATTAATATCTTAATAAGTTCTATAGCGTTTTTGTCCACACAACGTATACACACACACACATGCACGGAACATTACTCAATACATATTACAACAGTACATTTGCACTGGAAGGCGGCGAGCTGGCAGAAACATTAGCACGGGCGAAATGCTTGGCGGTATTTCGTCTGTCTTAACTTTCTGAGTACAAACTCTGCCGAGGTCGACTTTGCCTTTCATCCTTTCGGAGTCGATAAATTGAGTACAAGTTGCGTACTGCGGTCGATCTAATCGACTGGGCCCCTCCTCCAAAATTTCCGGCCTGTGTAAACAGACAATATAGACCGTAAGGAAAGTATTGTTCATGCTGTAAATTATTTTAAAGTAAGGATTTTCTTTTTAAATCACCACAGTGATAGAACAAAACCGTAGTTTGAGAATTTGAATTCTTACTTTACATATGATGTGTCTGTCTGTCTGTCAGTCTGTCTGTTTATGTATGTATGTATGTATGTATGTATGTATGTATGTATGTATGTATGTATGTATGTATCTATCTATCTATA
This sequence comes from Octopus sinensis, assembly GCF_006345805.1. Taxonomy (NCBI): domain Eukaryota; kingdom Metazoa; phylum Mollusca; class Cephalopoda; order Octopoda; family Octopodidae; genus Octopus; species Octopus sinensis. The sequence goes on along the minus strand of NC_043002.1, from coordinate 22,783,316 downwards.
TATATATATATATATATATATATATATATATATATATATTATATATCGATTGTTATATGTCGAAGTAGTTATTATTTTTTCTTGCCAAATATACACACGCACTATATATCCGTTCTTCACTTATTTATTATTATGCTTATTTTATCTTATGTCCATGGTGGACATAAGAGAATGGACTAAACAGAATAGAAGCATAAGACGTGGAGGAAAGCGTCGTTGAAGAGGTCACAGATGTGTGACCAAATATTTCTAGACAATGGACATATGATAAAATAAGAGCAACAATAATGAGTGAAGAATGAATATATAGTGCATGTGTTTATTTGGCAAGGAAAAAAAATGACCATCCCAAAATATAACAATATCTGTTTCAACACACGATTTCACATCAAGAATCTTGCAAAACAAATTCATAAACACACACACGCACGTACGCACACAAACACATATACATACATACATACATACATACATACATACATACATACATACATACATATATATATATATATATATATATATATATATCGGGTGAGAGAGTTGGCACGTGGTTGGATGTATGAGAAACAAAAAATGGAACAATGTTACTATACATAAAATCTTATATCATTCTCCTAAAATGACGATTTTAATATATTTTTAACCATATAATACAAATCTTCTGTAGATTTTTCATTCTATTTTGTTTCTTTCATATATATATATATATATATATATATATATATATATATATATATATATATTTATATATATATATATATTTATATATATATATAATCATATATTTATATATATTTATATATATCTATAATACAATATATATTTATATACATATATACATATATATATATGTATGTATGTATATATAATAATGTGTGCACATGTGTGTGTGTTTGTGTATACATATATATGTATGCATGTATGTATATATCCATGCATAATCTTCGTGGTACCTCTATACTTATCTTGATATCCTTGATATTTGCAGACGTGAAAAGAGAGACGTTCCTCTAATTATCGAAAGTTGTGTTCAATTTATAGAAGAAAGAGGTAGGACACATAGCGTTGTAGACTTGAGAAAGATGTTCTTTGCCTCATTACCTTATCACACTTCCAGAATCTGTTCAAGTTTTCAGCACTTCACTCTGCATCACACCTCACCTCACCATTTCATATCACCCGATATCACATGACATTAGAGCGCAGCACGTTTTTACTTCATCATAAGTATTCGAGATTCTCATGTTACACGACAAAAAAAAACATTCAACGTCATATCACATTATATCATCGTCATTGTCGTCGTCATCTTCATCTTCCTCTTCATCATCCTCTTCTCCATCACCTTCATCATCATCATCATCATCATCATCATCATCATCATCGTCATCGTCGTCGTCGTCGTCATCCATCATCATCATCATCATCATCATCATCATCACCATCATCATAATCATCATCATCACCATCACCATCATCATCTTTATCTTATTCATCATCATTTTCTTCATCATCACCATCAACTTCATCATCATGCTTTTCTTCATCATCATTATCATCTTCAACCCCTGGACACTGGTCACTCGTGTCATTGGAGCCGGTTTCTCCGTTTCCATGGCGTGTGAGTGACCGCGATATCAACATTAGCCCTGAACGGAAGAATATCAGTTTATCGCAGGATTACTCATTCACAGCTGAATTGACTGAAGCGATGTCACATGAAGGGTCTCATTCAAGAACACAAAGCACTGCTCGATCGTCAGTGCAGCATCCTAACTCCTAGGCCATACACCTTCGATATCAAATTATTCCCACGTCACGAATCATCACATCGGAACATACGGTATCATATCACATCAGAACACACGATATCAGTTCACATTACATCTCATCATATCTCATCGCATGATAGAACTCGATATTGCACAATATTAGGCCATATTATGTAACATCATTTTATAGCAATTATTATCACCTGCCACTCTCCCTACATCACATCTAATTTCCTTACACCACTGGTTGTCACATGATATTTCGCCACATCACATGCAATCACATTAAAGTAAACGATATCACATTTCTTTACACAGCACAACACATCTTAACATATCAGTTTTTGATATATCTCATAATACCATATCGTATCTAACAACATGAAGCTGTATCACTTCACTCTACACTGAATTACATCTCACCATATCACAGCAATCGATATCACATCACATTATATACAGCATCATATCTCCCCACAGCGCAGTTCTCGATATTACGTCATATCATGTCAATTTATCCTCACGTTTCATATCACGTCCTTTTCTCATCAAAAAGGACCCATTGGATAATGTTCATAATATGTTAAGAACAGTTTCGATAAGTCACTTGTAGGAACACCGTATTTCGTTATGCGACCATGATATACTACAAAGTGGAGGCGCAGTGACCCAGCGGATAGGGTAGCAGACTCGTGGTCGTAGGATCGCGGTTTCGATTCCTAGATCGAGCGTTGTGAGTGTTTATTGAGCAAAAACACCTAAAGCTCCACGAGAATCCGGCAGGGGGTGGGATGGCGAACCCTGCTATACTCTTTCACCACGGCTTTCTTCCTGTTTCTGTTGTATCTTTATTTTAAAGGACCAGCCGAGAACTACCTTAAGGGTACACGTGTTTGTGGAGTACTCAGCCACTTGCACATTAATTTCACGAGCAGGCTGTTCCGTTGATCGGATCAACTGGAACCCTCCTCGTTGCAACCGATGGAGTGCCACGATGACTACAAAGCATATTATAAAAACGTTTAATATACTTTGTAGCATATTATAGTTGCATAACGAAATACCATGTCCTTACAGATCATTAATATTTATGTACCAGCTTCCAGGAATGTGTTTAATATGTAAAACTAATATATCCAGTAACACTATATTGCTATATTTAGTGGCTATTTAAGCAATGTGTTCGTGGATGATTAATGGGTTGGATGGGTACTGATGAAGGAGTAAAAACTCCTGAAACAGGGCATATATGCCCATTACCCATTTTTCATCTTCATTCTCATTGTTGTTTACATCAGGTGTCTTGGATATGAAACGTTGTAACTAAATCAGTGCTTTTCATTTTAGTCATTTGACTGCGGCCATACTGGAGCACCGCCTTTAGTCGAGCAAATCGACCCCAGAACCTATTCTTTGTAATCCTAGTACCTATTCTATCGGTCTCTTTTACCGAACCGCTAAGTGACGGGGACATGAACCCACCAGCATCGGTTGTCAAGCGATTTTGGGGGTACAAACACACACACACATATATATATATACATATATACGACGGGCTTCTTTCAGTTTCCGTCTACCAAATCCATTAACAAGGCTTTGGTCGGCCGGAGGCTATAGTAGAAGACACTTGCCAAAAGTGCCACGCAGTGGGACTGAACCCAGAACCATGTGGTTGGTAAGCAAGCTACTTACCACACAGCCACTCCTGCTGGCTATAATCTCTATAGAAAAATCTGTATAGATAACCTTAACAAGTTTTCTATCGAAGGATTGATCTGGTAATAGTGCAAAAATACCACACCGCATTAAGTCACATAGCCCCATATCACATTACTCCCTAGCATAACAACAATGTCCTATCTTTGTCCTCATGACGTACTTGTGTCTGTGCAAAATGATATTAAACGTGAGACTGATAATTTCCTCTTGTCAATGTCTTTACACATCAACAACAACACTACAAAAACATCGTTGCCGCCGCTGCCATCACCACCATCACCAACACCACCAACACTACCATAAGATCACCACTACTATAACTATCGTTACAACGTATACCACCACTACAAACTCCGTTACGAAGGATTCACCCACGAATAATGTCCACTGTCTTCTACTCCCACATCTTCCTCTGTTTTACAATAGGAGAGTTGTATTTAAATTGGTCTACTTTTTCTTTCGTTTCTTCTTAAAACAACCATAAGGTTTGGAAGTTGAAAATATCTACTTAACTAATGGCAACAAGGAGCATGTGGATGAACTAACGGGAGTATTTGATCTCTGTAAGTATCATTTTGATCAACTAGTGGTCGATCAAGTTGTTTGACGCCTCTTTATATTGAAAATACTCTGGCAGAATCGTTAGCATGCTGGAAAAAATGTTTACCGGCATTTCTTCCGGTTTTACGTTCTGATCTCAAATTCCGCCGAGGTCGATTTTGCCTTTCATCCTTTCGAGGAGCACTGGAGGTTATGTAATCGACTAGCTCCTCTCCAGAAAATACCAGGCCAAGTGCTTATAATAGGAAGTATTATGTTCTCACATGAAGTAAATATAAAAAGATAACTCAAGAATTTTCGAAGACTTCAAGGTCATTTAAAAGCCGTTGTTTAATTCATGTTTTTCGTCATAACTGATATTTCCTAAAGAGCTCAGTCAGTAAGCTAATTCCATTATGTATCACAAGTTTAGTTTACCCTAATGAAACCTAAGTGCAGTGAAAGGTAGAGAGTAGGGCGAAATGAGCAAATGCTGCTTGTATTGTGTTGGGAATAGTAACAAGTTCAAAGAGGTGGGCACCAGTAATGTGGCATGGACGCACCTTAATTCTACAGCGTTTTTTTTTTTTTAAATTCGGGTCCTAATATTCCTGCTACTCAGTTCCTTAATAGTAGATGTTGCTGTTTCTTAGCCGCCGGTCAGCCTCGCTCAAGCAGATCAATGATCAAAGGCATTCCAGTCACAGCCAATCTGGCCTTTCTTTCCCTGGGCACATTAACTGTGTGTGCCCTTCATTTTTAATATGTTAGGGTGTAATTTAAGTAAATTGATAACTGTTTCTAGCACGTAAAACGATCACGTAGAATGTCATTCATCAGTTTCCTCTTAATAGCAGTAACAAGGGTTTCTGGAATGAGCATATGGAAGCACTCTGTCGGTTACGACGACGAGGGTTCCGGTTGATCCGATCAACGGAACAGCCTGCTCGTGAAATTAACGTGTAAGTGGCTGAGCACTCCACAGACACGTGTACCCTTAACGTAGTTCTCGGGGATATTCAGCGTGACACGGAGAGTGACAAGGCCGGCCCTTTGAAATGCAGGTACAACAGAAACAGGAGTAAGAGTGAGGGAAAGTTGTGGTGAAAGAGTACAGCAGGGATCACCACCATCCCTGCCGGAGCCTCGTGGAGCTTTAGGTGTTTTCGCTCAATAAACACTCACAACGCCCGGTCTGGGAATCGAAACCGCGATCCTATGACCGCGAATCCGCTGCCCTAACCACTGGGCCATTGCGCCTCCACTCGGAATGAGCATAGAGTCACCATTAGCCGAAGGCCACACAACACAGAGGCACACATCGGCTTAAACTCACACATGATAGATTTAGATAACTGATAGTGTCAATAACAACGTAAGATTTCGAATAAATCCTCATTTTATGCTCTCCTACTGTGGCTGTTGCTTCCTCCCACCACAACAATTTATTACCTCTTTCTACTCTCTTGCTGTCATCCTTGTGTGTAAAAATTGAGGGCAAAGCATGGTTATTTCCCTTTCAGGGTGTAACATTCGAATGCATTTCATGACAAGCAGAATAATATCGATTTAAGTGTAACAGGGATCGGAAAAAAGCAACGAAATTATGTTGCAGAATTTATCTACGTTAAATCCTATTGTAGTCAGCTTTACTTTTCATCCTCTCGTAGGGTGGGATCCGATAAAATAATTGGGTGGAATTCTGGTTTAAGCACCCCATATAAAACCTTATAGCTTCTTGAGAATTTGTATTCTATACACGGGAATTCATACGACTATATAAAAAAACAAAAAAATCTAATTTTTCGAAATGTTTAAAAAAATTTCTTTTTTTTTATCAGTTTAAAATACGGACAGCCCCGAATTTGGGGGCTAAATTCCATCAATGTGTTTATGTGGAGAAAAATACTGAAAAGGTTATTGAAAAAAATCAGTATGTCAGAGTGGCAAACAAGCGTGGAGGGTTGCGGGTGGTTGTGAGATGTGCTAAAAATAACAGCTAAATAGCCCTCAGATCACACACACAAACAAATGTTTTTGCTGGAGATCATAATCATATGAATTCCTGTGTGTAGAACACAAATTCGCAAATTTTTTTCTGAAAATTCCAAAAATTAACAAAAGTTCTAAGGCATTATATGGAGTGCTTAAAGCAGAATTCTACCCAACTGTGTCCCGTCCTTAAAACTCTTGTGACCTTGTGTAGATGCTAGAAATAATCATTTATGACTTTAACAGAGGAACATCAATCGAACGCATCGTATCGTCCGAGAAGGAAAAGGCCAAATTTCTATTCAGGTAACAGGAGGGCAAATCATAGTGTCAACAGGGTAAAGGCAGAGAGTTGTGGGTAGTAGGAGGTTGGGAAGATTGAGTAGGTAGAAAGAAGAGTGCCGCGTCATGGGTGGGTAAAGTGAAGGAAAGATAAGATAGAAGGGAGTATATGTGGGGGAAAAGGGAAGAGTAATATCTGGGAATAAGTGAGAGTTAATGTGTGATAGCCGCCGTGTGATCGGTTGAATGGGAGATAAATACTTCCCACACCTTATGTACGAGTGGCTACGGTAAAGGAAATATGAAGTGGTAAGGAGTATAAGTAGTGTTAGAGGACCAGTCAAAGGGTGATAAGAGAGATGGGATGTAAGGCGGTGAGCTGGCAGAAACGTTAGCACGCCGGGCGAAATGCTAAGCGGTATTTCGTCCGTCTCGACATTCTGAGTCCAAATTTCGTCGAGGTTGATCTAGCCTTTCATCATTTCGGGATCGAAAAAATAAGTACCAGTTGAGTACTGGTGTTGATGTAATCGACTTGCGTTCCCCCCCCCCCCCAAATGCTGGAATTGCACCAGAATTTGAGACCAATACAAGGGCTGGTAGTGTGGCACATGAAGGGCAGATGGAATAATGAAGAGCGGTCAAGGATACCTGTTGAAGGGATCGTGGCAACAGAGGAGTCAGGGTTTGAAGGTTGCTTAAGGGCAATTCCACCCCACTCAAGCATCATGGTTCGGAAGAATGGAGGAAGAAGGGATAGCAGATCTTTGGAGGTGGCGATATAGGGGAAGAAGATGGAGATATTTGAGATGCATTAACCGAGTGTTTTCTGTTTTTTTTCTTTCTTTCTAAATGCTAAGTGGGTATGATGTAGCCATTTTTATGTGTTTTTCTTTCTATATTCAATCAGGCAGTTTTACTGGGGCGCTTTCCATCAAGGATAAAAAATATTCTGTACATGATGTAACCAATCTGCTTGTCAACTTTCTCTTGTCTCTAGCACACCCGCTTCTAGACAATTCGAAATTCTATGTAAGCTCTGATGGTAAGTTACTATACTGATTTCTGTATTTACTCACTTCACCTCCAATCCTTCAAATTTTGCTGCTGCTGCTGCTCCCTCTCCTCCTCCTCTTACTCCTCCTCACTCTTCTTTCTCCTTCTCCTCCTCTCCCTCCTTCTCCTCCCCTCCTCTTCCTCCTCCTCCCTCTTCTCCTCCTCCTCCTCCTCTTCCCCTCCTCTTCCCCTCCTCTTCCCCTCCTCTCCCTCCTTCTCCCCCTCCTCTTACTCCTCCCCCTCTCTTCTTCCTCCCCCTCCCCCTCCTCCTCCTCTTCCCTTCCTTCCCTTCCTTCCCTTCCTTCCATTCCTTCCCTCTTCCTCCTCCTCCTCCTCCTCCTCTCCTCCTCCTCCTCCTCCTCCTCCTCCCCTCTCCTCTTACTCCTCCTCATTATTCTTTCTCCTCCTCCTCCTCTTCCCCGCTTACTCCTCCTCCCTCTTCTCCTCCTCCTCTCCTACTCCAATTCCACCGTAGACGACTTTGCTTTTTATCCTTTTGGGTCGATGAAATAAGTACCAATCAAACACTGGGGGTCAATATAATCGACTAATCCGCCCCCCCTCCAAAAATTCAGGCCGTGTGTCCATTGTAGAAAATAATATTGTGTATGTTTAAAGAGGCGAGCAGTCGAAATCACGAGCACGTCGGCAAAATGCTTAGTGACATTTCGCCCTTTACGTTCTCAGCTCAAATACCGCCGAGGTCGACTTTACCTTTCATCTCTTTCGATGTCGATAAAATTAAAATAAGTACCAGTTGAGAATGGGGTTCGATGTAATCGACTTATATCTGTTTCTTTATTACCCACAAGGGGCTAAACACAGAGGGGACAAACAAGGACAGACATAGGTATTAAGTCGATTACATCGACTCCAGTGCGTAACTGGTACTTAATTTATCGACCCCGAAAGGATGAAAAGCAAAGTCGACCTCGGCGGAATTTGAACTCACAACGTAACGCAGACGAAATACCGCTAAGCATTTCGCCCGGTTGTGCTAACATTTCTGCCAGCTCGCCGCCTTTTATCCTCCTTATATCCTCCTCCAAAATTGCTGGCCTTGTGCCAAAATTTGAAACCAATATTGTGTATGAATCATTGGTGCAGTTTGGCCAGCAATTATATGTTCCTTTGTAAATGCAATGATCAAATCGATTGATATATTTTTACAGATGTAAAGACCTCGGAGAGGCAGGCGAAAGTTATACAAATGTTACTGAGAACCTTACCGGAACCTAACCGAAGTGTCTTTGAATTTCTCATGGCACATATCGTGAAGTAAGTTGCGACGTTTTTGCTGTTGGCGATACTGGTTTTCGCGTTAGTGGTCGTACAGTTGTTGGCAGGGAAGGGTTGTGATGTGAAATAATGATGGTGATGACAATAATAATGTGAGGTCGTGTTGTTTTTGTGGTGACAGTGGGTGGTGAATGTTTCTTTGGTTGTTGGTTTGTAGTTAGTTAGTTAGTTAGTTAATTTTTTTGGTTCAAAAAGCAAAAAGCAAGGCCATGTAGGGGGACATGTAGGAGTTATGTACAGGGTGGTGTTCATGTAAAGAGTTCAGGCCACTTGAGGTCAAGGGAGACTTTGAACAAAGCGGTCGTCGGCATCTTCACCATCTCGTCTGGCAGTTTGTTCCACGGATCCGCAACCCGGACGGAGAAAGCCCCTCTAGTTGTTGTTAGTGTTGTTGTTGTTTAACCTCAGGTCAACTTGAAGGAGCAAGATCTGTGATAAGGTAAAAAAGATATGTTTAGGATTACCTTGGCTAATGTTTTCTCTATTTAAGACATCCGAATGTTATTTAAGGGCTATTTGATAACTATATCTAGCAAGTCGAGTGACTTCGTAAAATCTCCATCATTGGCTCGAAGAGATATGAAGTGGCAGCAATGATTGTATAAGGAGATTTCTACTTTCATTTTTCTCTTTCTCTCAGTTACACCTCTCTCTTATTATCTATCTATCTATCTATCTATCTATCTATCTATCTATCTATCTATCTATCTATCTATCTAACACATATATAGTAAAATTTTAAGGTTATGTCAATGAATGAAAATAAAGAGAAGAAAATATATTAACCAGCCTAAGTTGTTTAATGATCTTTTAATATTTCGGGCAAAATCTCCCTTATCAGATAGAAAAACGAAAGTAATAAAAAAAATGTCTTGTTACCGGTGGGTTATTCTAGTGTGTTGAGGCGAAATACATTGTTTGAATTAACTTGTGCTCCAACTACATTAATATTTGTGGCATCACCGATGTCGCAGTTATCCAGCAGCCTCAGGCGGCGAACTGGCAGAAACGTTAGCACGCTGGGCGAAATGCTTTGCGGCATTTTGTCTGCCGCTACGTTCTGAGTTCAAATTCCGCCGAGGTCGACTTTGCCTTTCATCCTTTCGGGGTCGATAAATTAAATACCAGTTACGCACTGGGGTCGATGTAATCGACTTAATCCGTTTGTCTGTCCTTGTTTGTCCCCTTGTGGCTAGTAAAGAAATAGGTATTTCGAGATCAAATTCCACTGAGGTCGACATTGTTTTTCATTCTTTCGGGGTCGATAAATTAAGTACCAGTTGCGTAATGGGGTTTATCTAATCGACTGGCCCCTCCCCCAAAAAGTTTCGGGCCGTGTGCCTCGAGTAGAAAAGTAGAAAAGAATTATCTTTCAGCCTGTATAAAAATTCGAAACTAGTCAAATATAGTGATCTAGCTTCACTGTGGAGCTGTTATCTCCTCTGTCAGTATTTGATAATGAGCTTTCTTGCAGCTCTAAGGGATTTTAACTCTTATTTCTAGCAATATACGTGCTACTAAGCACCCTCAGTTACAATAAGTAACAACTGAATTTTTCCTTTCGGGTTTTATATTGCATATAGCTGATATCGTTACTTACATATGTATATGTATATATATATATATATATATATATAATATATATATATATAATATATATATATATATATATATATATATATACACATCTAATATAGGATAAAATTTTTCGAAAAAAGTTTTATCAATGGCCAGCATATTAAAAATACCTTTAAAGGTTAAATTTATAAACAACTTATAAACAAGGGCAAAAGAAAAATTTCTAATGCCAAATTATATAATCATAAAATAAGGATAAAAATGATATAATCATAGGATAAGGATAAAAATGATATAATCATAAAATAAGGATATAAATCACGTTAATGATAATTATCAGCCAGTCGGGGGAGATAAATCTTGTTTTGACTTTCTCCCTTAAAATGATTTTATATATAGAGGGGTTAGACAAAATAATAGAAACACTTTAAAATTTCAAATAAATTAATTTTAATATTGGGTGGGACCGCCTTTGGCAGTAATTACAGCTTGGATTCTACGAGGTATGGACTTGTAGAACGTTTGAATTGTTTCTGAAGGAATTTTTGTCCATTCTTCAGTTAAAACAGTCTCCAGTTCTTGTAGTGATGATGGTGGAGGATATCAACTCCTTACTTGTTTTTTCTAAAATGCACCATAAATGTTCAATATTATCGAGATCTGGGGACTGTGGTGACCAGATACGATGTTCAACTTCACTAGAATATTCCTCATGCCATTCAGTAAAAACTTTAGCTGTGTGAATTGGTGCATTATCATCCTAAAAGATCACGTTTCCCTCCGGAAACAGTTCCACAACAATAGGATGAATTTGATCAGATAAAATGCTTAAAAGTCTTGCCTTAATTCTGCCATGAAGGGAAAGCATTGGGCTGGCGGATTTCCAAGATATAGCCCTCAAGATCATCACAGATCTTCCTCCATGTTTAACAGTTGGAAGAAGGCAGTCTGGGTCAAATGCTTCTTTTAGCTGTCTCCACTCGTATACTCGGCCGGTGATCAGAAATAAGGTAAAGGATGACTCGTCCAAGAAAATAACATTCTTCCACTGCTCTAGGGACCAATTCTGTAGGTTTTTACTGCACTCTTAACGCTTTGCAATGTTTGTTTTTCAACGTGATGGTTTTCTGATTGCAGCTCTCCCATGAAATCCGGGGTTGTGCAGCTCCCAGCGAACTCTTTCTGTCAAAACTGCATTCTCAAGGTGGTCATTAAGCTCTGCAGTAATTTTGGGAGATGTACATTTGTAATCCTTCCTAAAAATTCGCGTAAGAGTCCGATGGTCCCTATCTGAAAGTTTTGGTTTTCTTCCGGAGTTTTGTTTCGACGTGGAGGTTTTTCCCTTATTCTCAAAGGCTGGTGTTACTTTCGAGACAGTACTTCTATATTTCATTAAATTTGCCACACGGGCAGTACTTCTTGTACTTCTTGATACACCAAACATTTCGGGTGTTTTCGTTACGCTAGCGCCTGCTATATGAGCACCAGCAATTTGACCTCTTTGAAAGTCCCATAGATATGTAATTTTAATGAATTTTAATTACCTTTGTTTGATGATATCTGAAAAGAAACAGCAATTTTAGAAAAACATATTAAGCAACACTACTAATAAATCAAAAAGCGTAAACGTAAACAAGATTTTGGTGGTTTTATAGATATTTCTAAATTATGATTCTAGGTGTTTCCATTATATTTCTTTCTATTATATACAGGGTGTGTCAGAATCGGAGTAAGAACAAAGTAAGTTTATCTTCGATATGTAAAGTTTTCGGGTATGTATTCCTTGGGATTCCGCTTACAGGCAACTCGCAAGAACTGGCACGGAGAGATGTTGATACATTCCTTTTTGTTTTGGAATTTGTTCTCAGCAAGAATTTGAATGTGCATTTGAAGAGTTCCTATCACTCACTGCAGAGCAGAACGAGTTTCTACTGATTAAATGGTCGATTGATAACAAATAAATTCTTCATACGTTTCTTTCATATTATTTAGAAATATCTTTGTTCGCTCATTTTTACTGATTTTATTTTTCGAAATATGTAAACACCCTAATAAAGGAAATGGTATTTCTTTACTGAAAATCGAAAGGAAATATACAAAAGATGCAAGGCTAAGAAACTGTTCGGGTGCTATGTCGATACATGAACATACGACATCTACCATCAACCCTTTGTCTACAAAATACATACAAGTATGTATGTCATTATTCAGTTTTATTTCAAGATTTCTTGCCAATAGAGAAAGAGCTGGTTTCTAACCTAGATCCAAGGCTTCTTGTTTGGCGTTTCAACATCAACAGGATATTTGTATTTTGATATGTATGTATGTATGTATGTATGTATGTATGTATGTATGTATGTATGTATGTATGTATGTATGTATGCATGTATGTATGTATGTATGTATGTATGCATGTATGTATGTTTGTATGTATGCATGTATGTATGTATGTTTGTATGTATGCATGTATGTATGTATGTATGTATGTATGTATGTTTGTTTGTTTGTATGTATATATGTATGTATGTATGCATGTATGTATGTATGTATGTATGTTTTATGTATGTATGTATGCATGTATGTATGTATGTATGTATGTGTTTGTATGTATGTATGTATGTATGTATGTATGTATGTTTGTATGTATGTATGTATGTATGTATGCATGCACGCAAGCATGCATGTATGTATGTATGTATGTATGTATGTAAGTATGTTTGTTTGTATGTATGTATATATGTATGCATGTATGTATGTATGTATGTATGCATGTATGTATGTACGTATGTATGTATGCATGTATGTATGTATGTATGCATGTATGCATGTATATGTGTATGTTTGTATGTATGTATGTATGTATGTATGTATGTATGTATGTATACGGGTGGATGACCAGAGTGAAGATGGTGACGTGATGAATGTGGGAGAGTCTGCTTCAGCATGACGGGACATAAAAATCACTTAAGAAGACACGTAGAGAGTTGGCTTAGATTGAGCATACACAGCGTAACAACATGGTGAGGAATATGGGAAAAATTGAGTTTTATGGGAAAGACAGGTTGCGCTGTTTGAATAACAGTGGCTTTTCGTGTTGCTGCAGGGGCTACAGGCGGTTATCTTTAATTGTGGGTATAAAAATTTGGGGGATTTTGGAAAGGGGAGGGTAAAGAAGAGGGCAATTAAAAGAACCAGGCAAAGAAGACGAACAAAAGAAGAAAGGGAAAAGGAGACAACTCGCGCAAAACAACACCACCACCAAAACCCGAGCGTAGCACGGGTCAAAATAACTAGTATTTATATATTTCAGGCACAAAAGCTTATGATTAGTAGTAAACAGTCAAAGAATGTTCAAATTTAATAATAGTTTATTAAAGATTTCTCATATTTCGGCTTCCCCTAATTAAGCCGCTACATGTAGTAGCCATTTTGCATAAAACCTTACCTTTCACCGACGCTGGACACTCATTCCTTGACATGGGTCTTAACCTTCGCTCAAACGTACGGCAAATGATTTCCAGACACGGTGAGATTGCACAGTCCTTTTGTCGTCCTCGGTTGAGAGTTTTCTTTCATATGAAGGCATGTGATCCACCAACCTGTGCTTTTCCTCCACTTGAAAGCACGTGGTCTGCTAACATGAACGACGCTGCATGAACTTCTTTTTTATAAAACAAAAGCAGCATCGTTCCAACAGAAAATGCTGTGTGAAATACACAGGAGCTTTGTTAGGTGAGTGGATTGTAAAAAAAAAAAAATCGTTGTTCTTTGGGCAAACGGAAAGCGGCTGATCCTTGAACAGAAAGAAGAGAAAGAAAGGAGAAAGAGAGAGAGAGAGAGAGAGAGAGAGAAGAGAGAGAGAGAGAGAGAGAGAGAGAAAATAGAGAGCTGCGGTGTTCATGAAAAGTGATATGACGAGCAACAGGTCAGTGATCTGATATTAAGTTGGACTCTTTTTTGTAAAGGTCCAAGATGCTCTCCACAGTTGTCTACGAATCTCCGACCAGTTTCTCCAATATATGTTATATCACTTAGTATTTTATTCAATAAGTGAGGTTGTTTGTGGTATAAGTGAAGGAGTTGACAATGTAACAATAAGGGTTAGATACGTGCATGATGACGTTTTTTTTCTTTTTCTGGATGGATAAGTCCTACAGTGGAAGAAAAAGCAGGCGAAGGACGAAGAGTGAGTGTGCTGAAGAAACAAAGAGCTATCATGGACTAATTAGTGCAAATAGCGGAGTCAGACTGTGCAGGACAAAAAGGGTTGTGGAATGGTATGTTGGGGTGATAGCGTGGTAGGGTAGAAGATGAAGAGAAGCAGTCTGACCTCGCCATTTACGCCATCTTCTTGGAACGTTCCCTTCATTCTTTCAGACGTGACCGTAATTCCTAGAGTTCCTTTCACTTATTTTCAGAGTTGCTTATTTATTCATCACACCCAAAACTAGATTCTTCGCCTGATTTATCTGTCCCTTCATTTTATAATGAAAGGACAGATATTACAGCACTGTTCTATCAATAGTACATAGTTCCCCACTTTCCTTGTACAATAAACAACTTCATTTACAACATGAAATGCCAACAATCCGGTACATTGTAAATATAGGAGACACTGGTCGGAAATAAACAGATTGCTGTGGAGAACATCTTCCATACGTCCAAACTAACAACTCTGAACCATTTCAACCTGGAGCTCGTCATTTTAGTTCTCCTGGACGTGATAATCATTTGCATCACTCTCTACTTCATCCTCCCTCTCCTCTTTCCTTCTCTCTCTCTCTCTCTCTCTCTCTCTGTGCCTACCACTCTCTTCCTACATTTCCTTCTCTCCCTCCCTCTGCTTATTCCTCCCTCTCTGCCTCTCCCTCCTTCCCTCTCTCCCTGTCCTTTCCTCTCCATCTCCCTTCCTATCTACATATCTCTCCCTTCCTCTATCTATCTATCTATCTATCTATCTATCTATCTATCTATCTATCTATCTATCTATCTATCTATCTATCTATCTATCTGCTACCTATATATCTATCTATCTATCTATCTATCTATCTATCTATCTATCTATCTATCTGTCTGTCTGTCTGTCTGTCTGTCTGTCTGTCTGTCTGTATGTATGTATGTATGTCTCTCTATCTATCTGTTTGTATGGCTGTCTGTCTAACTGTCTGTCTGTCTGTCTATCTGTCTGCTTGTCTGTTTATCTATCCATCAATCTGTCTGTCTACCAGTGCGCCTGTTTCTCTGTCAGGCTGTTTGTCTACGGACCAACCACTTCTCGTTTGTACAAAGAACGACTACCAACTTTTCGTCCATAACTCACCTCGTTGGAATGAATAACAAGTTCGCTTTTCATAACTAACAGTTCTCCTCTCTCCAGCCTTCTGTGCATGCGGCATGTATTTATTTCTTCTCTATACACAAACATCTACAGACAAAACATTCTCTTCCTGCTTCTATATTCATCTACAGATCACCCTCTCATATTCATTCATTCATGATCAAACACACAGTAACGCACACACATACACGTACACACACGGGTGCACGCAGCACTATACACAAGCATACATACACATATACAACACACATGCATAACACACTCTTATACTGTACCATACACGTGCATACACTTAACCGCATTGCACACACATTGCTTCACAAACTTATCTGCACATACAGAAAATTCATTCTCGATAACCCACTACATATACACAAAACCTTTCGCCAATCAGCTTCATTTAATTGAGACCACTCTTCTGCTGGAGAAGGCTAATCAGTTCTGTTATTTCTTTCAGTTATTCTTTTACATGTTCTGCCCATTTTAGAACCACCACTGAACATTCACATTATCTATGTTTTCTTTTCACTTTTCCCCACGCATTATCTTGAGAAAGGATCACCATCTGAAACGTCGAACTTTCTTCTGTTTCTTCATTACAGCGCACAGTTAATTACCTTGTAATTCTCTTTGTTTTGATTTTCTTTCCTGAAATATTTTTCGGTACAGTTACCACGATGGCTCATATATTAACATCAGATTACATTGTCATCAAGCTAACCGATATGAGCGGAGCAGTAATGGCCTTTAAGTGCATATCTCTACTGGGAGGTAACCTACTGTCCAGATACTTCCAAACCGAAAATCTCATCTTTTACCAGAATTCAACAGCTCTTCTCTACTTCCTCCTATATTCACCCACTTCGTCCCCAAATCATTCTGCACATCCACTATATATAGTGGAGGCACATGGCCTAGTGGTTAGAGCAGCGGACTTGCGGTCGAGGGATCGCGGGTTCGAATCTCAGAGCGGGCGATATGTGTGTTTATGAGCGAAACACCTAAGCTCCTCGCGGCTCCGGCAGAAGGTAAAGGCGAACTTCTGCTGACTCTTTCGCCACAACTTTCTCTTACTCTTTCCTATTGCATCTTGCAGCTCACCTACGACGGACCGGCGTCCTGTCCAGGTGGATAACCTATACGCCAATGAAACCGGGAAACCGGCCCTTATGAGCCAGGCGTGGCTCGACAAGGAACAAATACATATACCCTCACCTAAATTCAGAAGACCAGCGTTCTAGTTTTCCTATCATTCCTATCAACGCCGCTTGTCGCACGGAACTAATACCTATCTCTTTTAACCATTCATTTGTTTAATACATTACCCACGCCCCTTCTGGACCCTCTAAACGTCATTCCATTATAGACGTACGGTTTCTCATCTCCCATTTTCTTTTTTACTTTCACTCTATATTTAAACGTAGAACATTTATACACCTTCGTTCCAATGAACTCTTTATTTGGAATATCGTCATTTCTCTTGTGTTCTCCTCTGACACTTTAGGTAGAAATATGGACCATCTTGCTTTTTGGATATTATACCCATGTTACTGAACCTCCCTATGAGTTATAAAGTCGTTACATCTATCAAATGCATGCATAGGTGTGACATCACTCCCCAGAAAACTGCTGCACTGAATTGTGCCTCAGCCACCCCAAACGCTTCCATCAAGTTCCTAGACATTCCCTCTATGTCGATCACGTCTACTGCTTCTCATCGCTTCCCTATACACCTATAAATTCCACGTTTGCCTCGAATTTTACTCACACTACACACAACATTACACATTTCCTCCGGTTCAAACGCATCTATAGCAAAGATCCTATTCTTGTTTACATGTAAGGAAACAACAAGCACAGCAGTAACAAAAAAATCATATTAGCGATGTAACCTTAAGTTCTATTAACAAGGCAGAATGAACTAATCATAGGTTTAGGTGACCCGGTTTTAGTTTGCATGGTGTATCAAAATAACATCAGTCATAACGAGAAAAAAAAACAGGAGGAAAAGAATCGTAGGACATGGCATAGCTAGAATGCTTTTAACTGAAACCATCCATCCATCCATTCAGCTTCTCTACCCAATAGTCCTGGGCAGGTCGTTGAAGTAGAGTCCTCAGCCACCTCCACTATAGGATCCTATCAGAAGCAATCGTTATTACACCTACCTGTTGGATTCTCAAGCCTCACCATCTGAGGATATAAATATTATCCGCCCAGCTTGTTCTTGGTCGATCCCTAGATCTCCTGCCGGTCGGCTCCGCTTGAAGAATCTGTCTTGCGATTTTTTATTGCGACATTCTGATCACCTGTCAGAAGTACCGGAGTTGTGACCTCTCAATTCATAGAGGTATCGACTTGGAGAGTGAATGCACACCAACAAAAACAAACATAAAAACCGTTTTTAGATATTTATATTTTATTTTTCCTTTCTTTTTGAAGAATCGGGCAATTTTATAATTTTTTTCTCTGCTCAGTGTAATTTCAGATTTCTTTTGTTGATAAAAATCGCATCTTAGTCGAGGATCTTGGAATTCCGTATCGAATATTAATTTTTTTTTAAGTAGAATATCTTCCATTCTTTGGGAAATACCAGACATTCGTTGTTGATTTTCGTTAGGGATTTACTTGTACATACATACATACATACATACATACATACATACATACATACATACATACATACATAAATACATACATATATACATACATACATACAAATACACATATACTTATATACGTATACACGAACTTAGGCATGCATATACATATATATAAAGTTCGTGTATATGCATATAAGTATATGTGTGTGTATTTATATATATAACAAAAATGAGGGTGTCAGAATTGGGTTCCAACGAATGGACGAGAGCGCTAAATAATTATCCAAACTTCTGACTGCCTCCTTTTTCTTAATATAGAAAAACTGTATCAGTTCTAACAATCTACGTATATATATATATATATATATGTATGTATGTATGTATGTATGTATGTATGTATGTATGTATGTATGTATGTATGTATGTATGTATGCATATACATGTGTGTGTGTGTTGTGTGTGTGTGTATGTATGTAATCCATAATCGTTAGTCCGACAAAATGTGTTCTGTTTCGCCAAAGGCTCATGCTAATGAGCCAAACAGAAAAAGAGCGAAACAGAATATATATTTTTTTTTTCGGGCCAACAACTATGGAGTAAATATTTTTTAATCTTCATTAAAGCACAGACATATCTTTTAACACTTTATTGTAAGTGGCTGGACATAGTTTAGTTTTGAACATGTCACCCCTCTGAATGAAATATATATTCATATATATATATATATATATATATATATGTATGTATGTATGTATGTATGTATGTATGTATGTATGTATGTATGTATGTAGTATGTATGTATGTATGTATGTATGTATGTATGTATGTATATATGTGTGTGTGTATCTACATATGTATGTTTGTGTGTGTGTGTGTGTGTTTTGCACGTATAGACTGTATGTATTAGAGTGTATAAAAACTACCAATCACAAGAGAAGGTTCAGTCAACCCATTTAACTAAAGCATCAGATTTATTTTTGAAGTAAAACGTTGCCAGTGATTCGAAGTCACAGTCAGAATTATCTCTGTTTTTGTGTGTGTGTGTTCAAAAAAAGATGGGCAAAACTTTGAGCTGCATGGAGCCGAATCAAATTGCTTTAAGTAATATATACATATATCTTATATATATATATATATATATATATATAATATATTATATATATATATATATATATATATATATTCATGCATATATGTATATGTATATTATACACACACAAATATGTGGATCTTATACGTACAAATATACATACATAAGTATACATACATACATATATATATATATATATATATATATATATAGAGAGAGAGAGAGAGAGAGAGAGGGAGAGGGACAGACAGAGACAGAGAGACATATACAGTCAAACACACAAACGGAGAACCGCACACTCACATGCACACACACACACATACACACACACATACACACACGCACACATCGTTTACAATCGAGAGACAAAGAACTCAGTATGTAAAAAAAGACGTCTATATTGGCTGAGATTGTTATAGCAGTGACACCTCATCGTAGAGAACTTGGCAAAAGCATTTACCATAATGATAACCACCCTGGCACGAAACGCATGAACCTTTGTCACATCTGTCGTAATCTGAGCTAATTACATATGATATGTACATATATAAATATATATATATATATATATATATATATATATATATATATATATATATATATATATATATATATATATATATATATATATATATATATACATATATATATATATATATACATATGCATATTGTAAATATATACATATATGTGCATGTGTGTGTATATCTGTGTGTATGTGAACATATATAGTTTATGCGTGCATATATATTTTTTACATATATTTGTATGTGTATTTTCTAAATATAATTAAATGTTTACATTAGATAAGCAAATCCCGAATCTGATTAGTCTACCAACTTTGGTATATCTTCGCACGACACCTTGTCTTTATCCTTTTTCTTTCTGTTGCACAATTTCCCCAGAAAACTTTTCTTTCTCCCCTGTGATGCGTTGCTTTTCGCAGACTTAACGCTCTCTTGTGACTTAAAAGCAACTGAGTTAACACTCTCCTGCGATTTAGTGAAAGCCTTTTTTCTTTGGCTTTCGTTGGACTCCGCAGATGTTTCTCGATCTGTCGGTGGATTTACTTCTATTATGCCCTCTGCACTGCACCTCGGAAATGGTATTTCGCATCCATTTGAAGGTTCTCGGCGGCATGCCTGTTTGCACATACTTTCGTCAGGTTTAGGATCATTTGTGGAACTAGCTCCTGACTTAACGCTGGCGTATGACTCCTTCGAAACTTCTCGGCTGGCTGACGCCTTTTTCGACTTTTTACCTTTTTTCTTGGGTGTTTCTTCTTGGTCATAAGGAAAGCACCTAGAACCTGACTTAGCGCCGTCTTGCGGGACTTCTTGGGTGGATTGCTTTTTGGACTTTTTGCCTTTTTTCTTTGGTAGTATATCTGAAAAGCATCTTCTCTCCGATCTCTTACTTCCGTCTTGTGATTCTTTAGATGATTCTCGGCTGCATTGCTTTTTGGATTTTTTGCCCTTTTTCGGTGGCGATTCTTCTTCTTCTTGAAAGGTTATTCCGGCCATTCTTAAATAGACCAAGTACCTGAGTACTGCAGTAAATATATCTGCTTTGCCACGGAATTCCGCGTTGGTATAAGATGGCAAAAGAGGTACGAGAAGGACGGAAGCGAATACTTTTATCATGCAATCAGGCTTTGGAGTTTTCTTGGAGGCCAACCGGTACAAACTGTGAAAAAAATTGAAAAAAAAAAATAGAGACGGGATAGTCACAGCTAGAGTGTCTTTAGTTATAGGTCTGCTCAATTAGAGCTGACCTGGGACTAAACAACAACACCTACAACAACAGCAGCGTAAACAATAATAACATCTACAGCAACAACGTCAAAAACAATAACTAAAGGTTAGAAGGCTAAAGGTTAGAAGGAAATCATAAGTTTGTTACGTGAAAATGTCGACTTGAATGGGAACAAACTGAGGAATATATTTTGTACGTGAACCTCATAGGTTTTTATTTATGACCCAAATACACACACAAACACACACACACTAAAAACTATACGTGTGCGTGCGCTTTCTGGAATACGCACATATTGCTGTCATACTCATGCATACAGAGAATACCTAGTTAGATATATTGATCTATGATACACACATAGACAAATATAATCACGCTTTCACACGTACCTCCACTTATATGTCGATCCAAATAGCCATTCGTGAAGGACTAATAATAGCCAGAATCAAATAACGGACTTTTAGTATTAAAAAACAGCGAGAAAATGTGTGTGTGTGCGCATACAAACACACAAACACACACACACACACGCATCGTGTAAAATTTCAATTTTAGTGTTGAGACACTTCTTTGACAGGCAGAGTTTTACTCCTTGGATCCATTTGCATTGGTCTTTGGCTTCTCCAGACCTTCCATTTAATGCCATTAGTGGATTTTCTGTTTTTGTAAAAGCAGATAAGGCCTGCAAATATGATGACTCTCCAGTCATCTGGATGTTTGAAGAATGACAAATGGTTATTGGATCTTCATTTAAATAGACTTTCGGTGGTGCGTATATAACGTTTATATCTCCACTTTTCGATTCGGCGTGGTTGAGGTGATCTTTGCTTTATATGCGACTGATCTGGTGCTACTTGTTTTGTCTAAAGAACGTTTATCTTTCTTTCTACATGAACTTTTTATTTCCAATGCCATTTTTTCCCCTTGTGTTACTGATTCCGTATAGAGAGCGCAGTAGTAACTGATTTTTAGGTGCATCGGTTGAAGCTCTTATAAAGACAGTGTACTGGGAAATACTTGTCTAAAATGCCAGTTATGTCCTTCGTAGATTAGTTTTAACGTTTAAAGAGAAATGTGTTGCGAACAAGATGATTTTACTGATATTATTACTGGATCTTTTGGTTCTGGTGGTGGATATAGACTTACTTTTCCTTGAGGCTGCTGCTTATCAGGACTCTGTTATGGTAGGGATTGTGTTGTCAAAACTCTCTTTACAGGAGAACAGATTGGAAATGCTAAGACTTACGTTGGAAATGTGCTTTATAAAGATTATAGTGAGTGGTAGGAATGTTTATTAAGATAACTTAATTATTCATTTGGCTTATGAAAACTTTTATAGATACTTGATTTTAGATTCAATAATGTGGCTAAGAAGTCTACTTTCATTAAATTAATGTCTCGACGGAAAACGATGGTGTAAATTAAAATATCTCTATCTCTGCTGTCTAATATATTAATCTGACTAAATTACATCTAGCAGGTATCTAGATATTGCAAGGAAAGTATCTCATGCCTAACATCAAATATGGGTGACCTTAGCTCAAGGCTTATTTGTAATATTCCCCATGTGTTGTTATTACATTCTAGTTAAAGATTTAGATTTCACATGCAATTTTGTCAGCTGAAAAATCATATAAATACATCTCATTATGCGTACTTCTCACTGCTCTTTGGCAGCTAACCAGCTTGGGTAAAACGAGTCTAAATTCAATGATCTTGTCGACGTTTCGATGGATTCGACAAACACAAATGACTAAATTTGATATAAATTGCCAACTATTCTATCATAATGACCATTGTTGGTATAGCTACTTTGGCAAGCACTTAATTAGCAAGTTAGATAACATGGCCAATTCATGCAACTTCGGATTTTAAAATGATTGAATCATTACATTGATGGACAGAACACCAAAGCCAAACTGTGGAAAACTCCTCTCACAATCGAATAAGTGCGCCAGAACATTAAAATATACCGATAAAGATATACGAGGTGGTATCAAAATGTTCCTGGACTAGTTATGCTTAATAAAAAAAATAACTTATTTACCTAGTTTTAACATCATCTCCTTCGAAATAGTCATCTTGCGCAGCAATACACCCGTCTCAGTGTTCCTGCCACTTTTAGGATCCAGCTTGAAAGTCATTTTCTGTGAGTAAATCGAGGACCTTCTGCGAATTGCTCTGGATCTCGACAACGGTGTTAAAACGATAACCTTTGAGCTGCATTTTCATCTTAGAGAAGAAATAGAAGTCCGCCGGTGGTAAATTTGGCGAATAAGGCGGGTTGAATGTTGAATTTTTTGGCGAGAAACTCATGAGTGACAAGAACTCGGTGACAGCTTGGTGAATAAGGTGAGACCGGTCTTCGCGCTTCACAGATCCGGTCGCTTTCGTCGAATGTCCTCCCGCAAACGCTTCCAAACGTGGCAGGAGAACTCTCGATTGACTGTTTGACCATGGCGGACGAATTCTCGATGCACAGTACCGTGGGTGTCAAATAAAAATTACGAGTATGTTTTTGATTGAGGTGTGGTTCCGTCGTACTTTCTTCGGTCGCGGAGATGAAGTCCTCTTCCATTGTGACAACTACTGCTTCGTCTCCGGGTATTCCAGAGACGTTTTCCGCTTTTGAAGCACTTGTGCCACTCGAAACGCGTACGGCCCATTGCTTCGTTATTGTAAGCTAGCCGAAACATGCTCAATGTCTCTGTAGCAGACTTCCCAAGTTTCATGCAAAATTTCACGTTGATTCTTTGTTCCTGTCCATGACAAAATCGCACACTACAGCTTAAAATAAGACTCCGCCGGTTACGACGACGAGGGTCCCAGCTGATACGATCAACGGAACAGCTTGCTCGTGAAATTAACGTGCAAATGGCTGAGCATTCCACAGACACGTGTACCCTTAACGTAGTTCTCGGGGATAATCAGCGTGACACAGAGAGTGACAAGGCTGACCCTTTGAAATACAAGTACAACTCACTTTTGCCAGCTGAGTGGACTGGAGCAACGTGAAATAAAGTGTTTTGCTCAAGGACACAACGCGTCGCCGGGAATCGAACTCACAACCTCACGATCATGAGCCGAATGCCCTAACCACTAAGCCACGCGCCCTCACACACTACAGCTTACACGTGATCACAAAAACGCAAAGTACTGCTAGCTCTCACTACGTACGCAACCATGTACTGCCATCAGTTGGCGTGCTACAGGACTATTCCGGGAAGTTTTGATACGACCTCGTATAAATACACATACATACATACATACATACATACATACATACATACATACATACATACACACATACACACATACATACATAGATACATGTGTATGCACACACACGCATACACACAAACACATATATGTATGTATTTAAGTGTATATAT
>NC_043002.1:22751400-22756400 GCF_006345805.1 Octopus sinensis | reverse complement strand
TATATAATATATATATATATAATATATATATATATATATATATATATATATATATATTATATTAATATATTCTTCTATACACAATCACACACACCCATATAATATTATTCTATATTCCTATTTGTATATGCCAACATGTCTGGAAAGCAACAAACAAATTACAGAATCAGAAGAATTCTAATGGAAATTTCATCGAAATTATCAACACTCATCACGATGATTGACACACAATCCTCTATTTTAAAGGAAATAGAAAAACTCTACAGACGGAAACTTTGGAATGAACACATAAACTCTGAAATTAAGAATTTAGCTGAAATGATACCAATTATAAAATCTACAAGAGAAAGCCTACCACAACCTCCTTGGATGTCAGAAATAAACGAAAGAAATCTGGAAAAAGAGGCACACCGAAAAAGAGAAGAGATACAGAAGACATGGAAAAAACTCCTTAACATAAGAAAACAAAACTTCTGGAAGGCATATAAATGCGAAAAATATGCTGAAACATTCGAATGGATATCTTTAGCGGCACCCATACTTCCTCGGAAGTACCTAATTAAAGAAATTGCAGGAGAAACAGAGGAAGAAACTAAACTTCGATGGGACCTTAGTTTGATAAAATTCAGGACCGACATCTCCATTACCCTGTCTAAACAATCCCGCTACAAAGCCAAATACGAAGCTATCGATGATCAAATCAGAGATGAAATATCCAAACTAACGACCGGCAATATAGCAGAAAAAATGCGAGAACTATGGATCAGAGATATCTCAAAAGAAGAAAGCAGATCAAGAAAGTTTTGGCAGCGGAAACAATTATTTCTCGACAAATATGCTACAAACTACGGTAAAGACAACAGAGCTCCGAGAAATAGCATTAAAAGTGGACAACCTCACCAACGCAACATACACCAGAACACGTGGCAACATGAACACCTGTTTCACCACGAATCGAAGACGAACTACGGTAAGAACTCTTCCCATTTTGTATGCAAACACCCCAATGCACACAACATGAACAAAAAGCACAAACAATAGATATTGTTTTGAACAGACCATTAGCAGTAGAAAATAACATCATTTTCAAGACCTCAACAGAGATTACCCACAAGAAACTGGACAAAAAACCGATCTAGATCTAGAAGTAAACCCAGATCATTTCTCCAGGTGGTTAAAAACAATGCTAACAAGAAATTGAAAAGTAGCATACATAATACCAAAAACAAGACAGAAAACATAACGAAACCAAGTAAAGTACCACAACCAAAACGCAAAATTCATCAAGCAAACATCAACAGGAATATAAATCATAACCAGAAAAAATCCATTTTTTTACGTCAGGACAACAAACACCGGAGAAAGAAAAAATCCAAGAGGAAACATACCCCAAACAACTGAACGTATAGATCCTAAAATAATTAATTTATCAAAAAGAGATTTTGACAATGATGAAATCCAACTTCTGTCAAAAGGACTGAAATTCACACCTACACCAACAGCCAACCACCAAGAATTAAAGGAGGATATCCAAAAATTCTGTCGAAAATTACGACTTGTAGAATTCTTCGCTAACAAAAGTAATGAGATTGATGAATCCCTAGTAAGGAATAAATCAAATTTCACCCCACCAAAAGGAAGAAATAACTACCTTGACCAATACATTGATATCCTGTCTAAATTTCCCCTTAGACGCAATACCAATGTTAGGCCAAACATTAGCAAATCAGAGATGTCTGCATGTAAACGTATACAAAACGATCAAACAATAATAATTAAACAAGCAGATAAAGGTGGTGCAATTGTTATTATGGATACCGAATACTATAAGGATTTGGTTGAAGACCAACTGAAGGATACAACCTTCTATTGTGAAATACCCGCAAATATAGACCACCACATCATGAAAAAGATCAACAACCTGATTTCAACACACCACAACTCACTTACGGATAATGAAAAAGACTACATCACCAATTTTGAACCAAAACCCAGCAACTTCTACGGCTTACCAAAAATACACAAATCAAAAACATTCAACAGGCAGTAAAAGAACAAGAAAGTGAGTACATAAAATTATTACATCCAAAAGACCTAAAACTTAGACCTATTATAGCTGGTCCAGCATGCCCTACACACCGTCTAAGCAATTTTATTGACATTGTTTTGAAACCACTATGTACTTACATACCAAGTTTCATCAGGGATGACATCGACTTCCTGTCCCATCTTCCCAAAACAACAGAAACAAATTCAGTTTTACTAAGTTTTGATGTGGTAAGCCTCTACACCAATATTCCACACGATTTAGGAATAAAGGCGATTAAATACTGGTTAGAAAAACATAGAGAAGTGATTCCCAGCAGATTCACAGTGCCATTTATATTAGACACAGTCAAGCTTATTCTAGAAAATAACACATTCTTCTTCAATGGAAAGAATTACATCCAAATTAGAGGCACGGCGATGGGAACGAGGTTTGCTCCCGTTTACGCCAACTCTGTAATGGGATACTTAGAAGAACAACTCTACCAAGAGGTGGAGGTAAACTATGGCACTGGGTTTAGAAAGTATATTGAAAAGGCATGGAAGAGATACCTAGACGACTGTTTCATAATCTGGACAGAATCTCTAAATACTCTGGAAGAGTTCAATATCCTCCTGAACAACCTACACCCATCTCTCCAATTTACAAAGGAGATGAGTAGTACCAAATTACCATTCCTGGATATAATGGTAATTAAAAAAGACACCATCACCACAGATATATACTATAAACACACAGACACACATCAATACCTAAATTTTAAGTCGTGCCATCCACCACATACAAAACGTAACATCCCATACTGCCTAGCCAGAAGAATTTGTACTATTGTAGAAGATGCAAATATCAGGAACAAACGCCTAATAGAACTAAGAGAATTTTTGCTCAAACAAAAATACCCATCTCTACTTATAGAAAATGGCATACAGCGGGCTATAAAAATACCTATACAACAACTTAGGACAACCCAAGGAAGAGGAAAACAAGAACAAGTCATACCATTCATAGTGACACACAACCCATGTCACCAGAATATCTTCAACATTGCCAAAGCAAACCTACCAATCATTGCCCAAAGTAATGAATTAAAAGACATAATCACGGATCGAGCTATGGTGCTTAGTAAAAGACAGCCTAAAAACTTGAAAACATTACTAACAAAGGCAAAATTTGACCTCAGCAACAAAGACCAAACATTCACGGTATCTAAATGCAATGATAGCCGATGTGGCACATGCCAATTCATACATACCGGTCAATATAAACACAAAAACCGGGAAAATATTCACAAACGCGAATATGAACTGCAAAAGCAGAAATTTAATTTACTGCATCAAATGCCCAAATTGTGAAGAAATATATGTAGGTCAGACGGGAAACGCACTATTAGAACGCTCACGTGTACACCGGCAACAGATTAGAGACCCAGAGGTCCGTCAGATACCTTTGAGTAACCACCTAGCAACATGTGGTCGGAAAATATATATAATATTTCCATTCTACAAATTACACAGCCCAAGTGAAATCGAGAGGAAAATCAGAGAAAAGAATTTTATTGATAAATTCGAACCCAAGCTAAATAAGCAATAATAATAATAATACTTAGAGGTATTACTTCCACTGCTACGACCATGACCACTAACAACAACAACAATACTAAAGGTGATCAAGACGAAGATAGCAGGAAAATTATCTTATTTAGGGTTAAAAGTTCTATTGCCATAACCATCACCACTAGCAACAATAATTAAGGTGCTGACAATGATGATGATGACAATTGAAATATAAAATATAAAAATCTCTGACAAAGGATATTTACAACATTTCTAAAAATAACCCAACAATTGCTGCTTCGGCCAGGGTCAAGATACAGGACTCTTGACATGTCCAACAAAGCGTGATGCCTAAACCAATCAGCTCAACCAACCAATCAGCTTAAGTAATTGAGTGATACTACACACTGATTGGTCAGAATACAGTTTGCAAAAACCTAGCACTCTGGAGCCTACCCAGCTGTATTTATAGCACAGAATCAATCATCTTGCTACAGTCAAAAATTGTGAAGCATGACTGTCAACACTACTACATGAACCCGAAGATTGCAGAATTCAATGCATGAAAGTACTAGTTCAATCAGAATGAATATTTAACATTCTACTATTTCATTTTATTTTATTCAATTATATATATTATCTTATAATATATCATTATAAGATTGTAAATAAAACGTGAAAATCAGACAAGGTTGGAATTCTTTTTATTAATATATATATATATATATAGTCTTCTATTACTGGTTTCAGTCATAGGATTGCAGCCCTGCTGGATCACCACTTTGAAGCTTCAGTTGGTCAAATGAGCCCAATAATTATTTTAAATGTGGTTCCTATCCTGTAGAGTCTTCTTTCTGCATATTCGTGTGCGTATGTGCATGCATGCATACATATACACACTAATATATTATATTCA
Source organism: Octopus sinensis (assembly GCF_006345805.1). NCBI lineage: Eukaryota > Metazoa > Mollusca > Cephalopoda > Octopoda > Octopodidae > Octopus > Octopus sinensis. The sequence continues at coordinate 22,751,884 of NC_043002.1, read as the reverse complement.
AACATACGGTTTACTAGATATATAATATTATATATATATATATATATATATATATATATATATATATATATTATTATATAATATATATATATATAGAATATATATCTATAAGATATATATATATATATATATATAATATATATATATATGTGTTGTGTGTGGTGTGTGTGATGTATGTATGTATATACATATATATATATATATATATTAGAAGGTTTGGAGGTGATGTACAGGTATTGTATATTAGTAAAATAATGTACTCTGTATGCTTTAATATGTTAATATTTTATTAATATGTCACATGTTTTTATAAATCATATATAAGCGCTTTCATCTACTCTAGTAGACTCTTCAGATTTGAATGTGTTTGAGATGTTCCTCTCTTTTTATAGTATTATTGAGTGTGTAGGGGTGGGGAGAGATATAGGACAGTAGAAGAGGGTTTAGAATGGGGAGAAAGTGAGAGAGAGTGTGTGTGTTTTGT
>NC_043002.1:22723900-22746400 GCF_006345805.1 Octopus sinensis | reverse complement strand
TTTGTCCAACGTGTCATTTTAAAAATAATAATTTTAAAAGAGAGTTATGAGAAAATGAATTCGGGGAGAAACGAATGATTCAAGTCGCTGAAAATTTGTTCAACTTTTATCAGTACAAACGTAATTTACATTCCTAAAAACGCATCTCTTCACTATTTCATTAAAACATATGTGATGTTCAGAAAGTCATGCGGAAACAAAGTGGTGACCAGGACCACCAACTTGTAGATATACCCTATACTTGATCAATATTGACTTATAATCTAAACAAAAATTACGAGAAGAACAACAACATCGACAAAGACGATAAGAAGTAAATCTCGTATAACGCAGACCAAGATAACCATATAAAAGTAGGATGAGAAAGAAAATTTTCACCGAAAAATCGAAAAATATAACAAACAATAAAAAATAAATAAGAAGAGACTTCTTATCTAAATATATTGATTTTTATTTCTTTTTAAAGAAATAGGTATTTTAAGAATAATGTTATTCTTGTCAATAGAAAGTGCTGTTTGTTCGAAAGTTAAAAAATTTCATTTCAGTCGAATGTTTCAATTCTCCATGTTAAATCTTTACAACGCTGGATATTGTCCGTTCTGGGGGGATCATCAAAGCTCCTCTATTGGCTTTAGTTGTGGATTTATTTATACACATCTCACCCATGCATGCACTAATGTATTCATATATATTATATATATATATATAGATATATATATATATATTATATATATATATATATATATATATAATATATAAACATATATATATTTACATATATATAAGTATATATATATATATATATATATATATATATATTATATATATAATATATATATATATATATATTCTTATATACAAACACACATATATATATTTGTATGTATATATGTATATATATACATATACGTATACATATACATATGCGTCTGTGCATGCCTATGTACGTGTCTGTCTGTTCTCCAATTATATAAACATTTACTTATTGTTCACTTCAGTTTCGATGATTTAACTTGCCTTCCTTAGTCCGTCCAAACAGTACTTACATTGTCTTTTTTTCTTTTTTTTTTTTTCTTTTCTGCCTTTTTTAGTAGATGGTGGCATTGATTCACGAGAACGTGACGCACTTCGCCCCGGTGCCTTTCCTGAATCGTTGGATGACTCATGGCTTTTGGATTATACGGAACATTTCTGGTCTTCATTTCCAGGTTTTCCATCTTTTTTATCTTTTTTATCTTTTTTATCTTTTTTATCTTTTTTATCGTTTTTATCGTTTTTATCGTTTTTCTTTTTGTCTCCGCCTTCATTCTGCTCTTCATCGTCAAAGTCTATACCATGCATTCTCAGTTGTACGTAATACCTGAGCGCTGTAGCACATGTGTCGGTTTTGCTTTTGAATTCGTCACTGCTATACGATGGCAAATGAGGTATAAGGATAACGGAAGCAAAAACTTTTATCATGCCGTCAGGTTTCGGAATTTGCTTGGCGGCCAACAGGTACAAACTAGGAAAAATGAGAGAGAAAAAAAAAAAGACGGGATTGTCACGGCTGCTATGCCTTTGATCACAGGTCTGTTCGATATGGGTTGACTTAGATCTTAACAACAAAAACAATGATGACAAACACAACAATAACAACATCATCATCCCCCTCCTCCTCCTCATCATCATCATCGTCATCATCATCATCATCATCATCATCATCATCATCATCATCATCATCATCATCATCAACACAACAATAACAAATGCGTGGAAGACATACTAAGCTGATATAATTTGGAAAGAGTGTTCGATACGTAAATTATTGACGAATCAAAAGTGCCCGTTTTGATCATCCCAAAATACAATAGAATAAATATATAGGTTTCAGCCAACGCTGTTTGATTAAATTATTTCAGACTATTTAAATGCACTAAAACACACTAAACATTCATGTATATATATATATATATAATATATATATATATATATATATATATATATATATATATATATATATATATATATATACATACATGCATACATGCATACATACATACATACATACATACATACATACATACATACATACATACATACAAAAACACCCTGTTGGTGTTTTGGAAATTCCCATGAAGGAGCCTTGGATCTAGGTTAGAAACCGGCCCTTTTTCTATTGGAAAGAAATCTTGAAATAAAACTGAATAATGACCTACACACACGAGCGCGAACACACACACACACACACACACACACACTTATATGTATATATACACTCACACACGAGGAAAATAATTTTGTATGTAAGCATACACATACCCTGTTTATTTGTGCGTGTGTGAGTAAAAATGAACTATACATATACATTTACTCGCTTGTAGCCAAATGGTTACGGACTTTGCTTCACAACTACGAGATTTCGGGTTCCTTTCTACTGCATGGCATCATAAACAAGTGCCTTTTTTGCCTCGGGTGGATCGACCTACAACTTGTGATTGAAACTAGGTAGATACAAACTGTATAGAAGCCTTTCAAGAGGGCAGATTTGTTATACACTGCACTCAGCTGATTTTTCCTGACAATTATAGTAAGCGTATACGTGCCTGTGAAATGCCGTGCATTTACAAGAGGATTCAATGGGCAGGTCAATTAACTGAATACACAACGTCGAAAACGTGCCGAATTTGAAAGAAAAGAAAAAAGGTCAATAAATACTTGCCATTACATTTTTAATAAGCCAAATATGAACCATTTTGTTGTACAATGCGTCTCTATCTTTCCTTTAACTTGAAAATACCCTTTGCCCAGAATTGAGGTGGTTTCATGGCAAATAATTCACAAGGTATCTTTTTACGTCATCCAAGGAATTGAAATTTTTAAGACTATTCTGCAGTGACCTGAATAAGTGGAAATCCGAAGGAGCACTATCTGGTGAATATGGACTGTCGGGTAACTCATCCAAACCGAGCAGCAGCAATTTTGTCTGGTTCCCAAAGAAACATGCGGTCTTGTATTATCATGTTGGAAAACAACACCCTTCCTGTTAGCCAATTCTGGACGTTTCTCTTGAATTGCTGCTTTTAACTCGTCCAGTTGTGTGCAGTATTTCTCAGAATTATTTGTCTGCTTACTTGGGAGAAGCTCATAGTACAGAATTCCTTTCCAATCCCACCAGACACAAAGCAAGACATTTTTAGGGCTCTTCTCACTCAACTCATGTGGTACCCAAACATCGTAGCGATTTGTGTACCCAAGCTTTACCAGGTGCTCATGAACGACGGATTTTGATAGGTTGAGGCTTTCTGCCAATTCTCGGGTTGCGCAATGTGGATTATTCTCAATTAATGACTTGATTTGGTCATCATCTGTAGTAGATGCTCTGCCTGACAGCTCTTTATCAATAAGGCTACAATCTCAACTCGGAGCCTTGCAAACCACTTCCGTACAGTTCTTTCGGATAAAGAAACATCACCATAAACTGAGCATATTTCTTTGGTTGCTTGTGAGGCATTTTCCCCTTTACGGTTAAAGAAAAGCATCAAGTGCCGAAAACTTTTTTATCTTCCATTTTAAAGGGTTACAGAATTAACACAGGTGATAGGAACATAAATCTTCTTACATGGAGGTGTAGTCAAATCCTATTTTATGGACTCAACCATGTTCGAAAGGTATGCTACTATAAATCGGCACGAACTTTCCGAACAACCCAATGTATATATATATAGCAGAGGTACCTGGCCTTGCTCGGGATTAAAATGGCATAGTTTTTTTATCGTTTTATTTGTTTCAGTCATTTGACTACGACCATGCTGGAGCATCGACTTCACTCGAGCAAATCGACCACAGGACTTATTCTTTGTAAGCCTAGTACTTAATGAAACCCTAGTACATAATGAATCTTTTTTCCGAACTGCTAAGTTATAGGGGACTTAAATACACTAGCATCAGTTATCAGCCGATGCTGGGGAACAAACACAGTCAAACACACACACACACACACACACACACACACACACAGTCACGCACACACACACATCCACACGACCACACGACAGGCTTCTTCCAGTTTCCGTCTACCAAATCCACTCACAAGGCTTTGGTCATCCCGAGGTTATAGTAGAAGACACTTACCCATGGTGCGACGCAGTGAGACTGAACCCGTAACCATGTGGTTGGTAAGCAAGCTACTTACCACACATCCTCCCTTTCACCTATATATATATATATATATATATATATACATATGTGTATATATATATATATGCATATATATATGCATATATATGCATTATATATATATATATGCATATATATTATATATATCATATATATGCATACATACATATATATATACTATAATATATGCATATGTATATATGCATTTATAAATATATATATGGCACAGTTAAAATGGCATAGTTTTTTTTATTGTTTTACTTGTTTCAGTCATGTGACTGCGGCCATGCTGGAGCACCGCCCTTGGTCGAAATAATCGACCATACGGTTTATTCTTTGTAAGATAGTACGTTTTCTATCAGCGACTTTTGTCGAACCGCTTGGTTATAGGAACGTAAAAACAACAACATCGGTTGTCAGGCAATGGCAGGGGTACAAACACACACACACAAATACGCACATGTATACGACAGTCTTCTTTCTACACACATATATATGTATATTTACATATATATACACATATATACATATATCTATACATACATATACATATATACGCATATATATATATGCATATATATACATATACATACGTATATATATATGTGTGTGTATATATATACATATATATATATATATATATATATTGGCCTGCTCGCTTAGCCAGCGGGGTGGCGTCATTTGAAGGCTAAAAAACAATGCGAAGCGCATTGTGACCAGCGATGTGTAGCAACATCTGATAGTCTGGTCGGTCACGGTTATCACGGTGATATATATATATATATATATATATATTATATATATACACACACACATACATATACACTAGCAATGCATCCCAGCGTTGCCCGGATGTTCTGACCTACAGGCACGGATCACAAACTATGTATTGTTTCATCGTATAAAATGGGGTTAATACGATTTTGTCAAGAAATTACGTTTTCAGAATTTTAATTTTCCCCCCATCCTTACCGCAATTTCATAATTTGTAACTTTTTCGATTTTTTTTTTTTTTACTGTTATTTACGTAGAAAAATACAGAAATTATGAATCTGGGAAATACATATATTTTTTATAGTTTAATTTTTCTTAAAGAAACACTCAATGCCCCTTCCCCCACTTCGCTCACCCATCACCTACTCTTTTTCACTTTTGTCTGATGTTTCCCACATGCATAGAATTCTACCGAAATAGCAATCTTAAAAGATACCAGACCACCGCCAGAAAACATGACCTGCTAGAAACAACAGGTAAACAACATTATTTTTGAAGAAACTTCCCTGGTTTCCCAAAAGCTTACAGTGAAAAATTGGGGGTGTGTAGCTTTTTGAAAGTGTTGAGGTGATGGGTAAAATTCTTAAAGATTCATACCCTCTGTTTTTTACTCCATGGATTGCGAAGAAAAATATTTGAAAAAAGTAAAAAAATGAATTTGGTGTGGAGAGGGACAAAATCAAAATATTGAGAATGTATTTTGTGGGTGAAATATTAACGCTCTCTATCCCAAACATAGGAATCCGAAGACGTTTAGGTTAAAAAATAAAGTGAGGGAGAAGAAATGTCACCTTGGACATGCTAAAAAGAAGAGGTAAAGGGGAGGATTTCTGGGAAAACTTCCTTTTAAATTTATATCGAAGATGAGGTTATTAAATACGCCCATCACAAACACTAATTACACAAAAGAAAAAGATAATTTCAATTGCATTTGAGCTTTAAATTTGCGCATGCACACCGCGAAAAATAACGTAATTGGCACAGAAGTTTTACCTAGAGTGTGTGCATGCGTGTGTGTGTGTGTCAAAGGAAGCTATTTTATGGCATTCTTTTGCTAGAAGAAACAAAGTTGTCAACTCGATATATATGGGATCATATAATTGTTCGTTAATTTCCGTAAAATTTAAAAAATTTATATATGCTTTGAAGAGAGAAGAAATTGAAAGAGAGGGTAAAGAGAAAAAGCGACATTTGCTTTGAAGTGAGAAGAGAAAGTAAAAGAGAGGAGAAAGGGGAAAAATGTACGTGTATATCAAATGGAGGTGTGTGTAAGAGAGGGAGAGAAAAAGAGAGAGAGTGAGTGAAGGTGTGTGTTGTGATGTATGAATTTTTTGCATGTGTGTGTAAGCGTCACTCGCTCTCTCTCTCTCTCTCACTCTCTCCATTTCTCTCCCTCACACACACACATCATTCATATACACATATATAAATAGGCCGAGGTAAAGAATACCTACTCCACCCGTTTTCGGTGCAACCCTAGCCCTAAACACCGGGTGTGCGTATTCTTTACCTTCAGACAGAAATACATATGCATACATTTTTGTGTGCGCGCGCGAGAAAGCGATTGTATTTCCTCATAACATAGGGAAATGGATGTCTTTTAATGCAAATTTTTTGGTTGTGGCTTATTTTAATACAATATTTATGCGTACAATTTAATAAATGTTTATCTGGGTCGAATTCTACGCATGCGTGAATCATCGGACGAAAGTGAAACATTAGAAGCAAATTGAAATATTTTCCGAAAATGACCTCACAAATTGTGCAACCCAACGTAGATGCCGAGGTTATTTTAGTTGCAGAAAAGAGTTATTGAGAGAAAGCCATAGTTTATTTGTAGATAGATATAAAGCAACATTGTAATTCTGGTTCAAATTGAAAGCGTAAAACTATTTTTATTTTCTAATGAAACCTGATCGTTATAAGTTTCAATATCAGTGAGTTTTACTGTTGGGTGTGGGGTAAAGTTACATTCATATACTAACACACACACACAGACATACATTAACGCAAACCTCAAATCTATCTCTGTTCTTGCGTGTGTCTGTCTGTGCTTTAGATGTGTGTGTCAGTCGTTGCAAACATGTATGTGTACTAATAGGTACAAACACCGTCACACACATATACTTATCAGTCACTGGCCTAACGTACGTAAGGAACACGCGAACACACTCATATACAAAAATGTGACGTCATCGTCGTTGTGGTGGCGGTGAGGGTAAAAGATGTCACTTACAAAGATGTCGATACATGCATACATACATGCATGCATGCATACATACATACATACATACATGCATACATACATACATACATACATACATACATACATACATATACAAAAGTGTATAAATACATATTGAAAGTAATTGAAATTGAAACCATATAATATGTTTTTCTAACCAGTATTTAATCGCCTTTATTAAATACTGGTTAGAAAAACAGAGAAGTGACTCCCAGCAGATTCACAGTGCCATTTATATTAGACACAGTCAAACTTATTCTAGAAAACAACACATTCTTCTTCAATGGAAAGAATTATATCCAAATTAGAGGCAAGGCGATGGGAACGAGGTTTGCTCCTGTTTACGCCAACTCTGTAATGGGATACTTAGAACAACAATTCTACCAAGAGGTGGAGGTAAACTAAGGCACTGGATTTAGAAAGTATATTGAAAAGGCATGGAAGAGATACCTTGACGACTGCTCCATAATCTGGACAGAATCTCTAAATATTCTGGAAGAGTTCAATATCCTCCTGAACAACCTACACCCATCTCTCCAATTTACAAAGGAGATGAGTAGTACCAAATTACCATTCCTAGATATAATGGTAATTAAAAAGGACACTACCGTCACCACAGATATATACTATAAACACACAGACACACATCAATACCTGAATTTTAAGTCGTGCCATCCACCACATACAAAACGCAACATCCCATACTGCCTAGCCAGAAGAATTTGTACCATTGTAGAAGATGCAAATATCAGGAAGAAACGCCTAACAGAACTAAGAGAATTTTTGCTCAAACAAAAATACCCATCTCTACTTATAGAAAATGGCATACAGCGGGCTATAAAAATACCCATACAATAACTTAGGACAACCCAAGAAAGAGGAAAACAAGAACAAGTCATACCATTCATAGTGACACACAACCCATGTCACCAGAATATCTTCAACATTGCCAAAGCAAACCTACCAATCATTGCTCAAAGTAATGAATTAAAAGATATAATCACGGATCGAGCTATGGTTCTTAGTAAAAGACAGCCTAAAAACTTGAAAAAATTACTAACAAAGGCAAAATTTGACCTTAGCAACAAAGACCAAACATTCACTGTATCTAAATGCAATGATAGCCGATGTGGCACATGCCAATTCATACATACCGGCCAATATATAAACACAAAAACCGGGAAAATATTCACAAACGCGAATATGAACTGCAAAAGCAGAAATTTAATTTACTGCATCAAATGCCCAAATTGTGAAGAAATATATGTAGGTCAGACGGGAAATGCACTATCAGAACGCTCACGTGTACACCGACAACAGATTAGAGACCCAGAGGTCCGTCAGATACCTCTGAGTAACCACCTGGCAACATGTGGTCGGAAAATATATATAATATTTCCATTCTACAAATTACACAGCCCAAGTGAAATCAAGAGGAAAATCAGAGAAAAGAATTTTATTGATAAATTCGAACCCAAGCTAAATAAGCAATAATAATAATACTTAGAGGTACTACTTCTACTGCTACGACCATGACCACTAACAACAACAACAATACTAAAGGTGATCAAGGTGAAGATAGCAGGAAAATTATCTTATTTAGGGTTAAAAGTTCTATTGCCACCACCATCACCACTAGCAACAATAATTAAGGTGCTGACAATGATGATGATGACAATTGAAATATAAAAATATAAAAATCTCTGACAAAGGCTATTTACAACATATCTAAAAATAGCACAATTGCTGCCTCGCCTAGGGTTAAGATACAGGACTCTTGACATGTCCATCAAAGCGTGACGCCCAAACCAACCAGTCAACTTAAGTAATTGAGTGATGCTACACACTGATTGGTCAGAATGCAGTTTGCAAAACCTAGCAATCTGGAGCCCACACAGGTGTATTTAAGGTACAGATTTAACCAACTCGCTACAGTCAAAAATTGCGAAGCATAACTGTCACCACTACTACATGAACCTGAAGATTGCATAATTTAATACATGAAAGTACTAGTTCAATCAGAATGAACATTTAACATTCTACTATTTTATTTTATTCTATTATATTATACTATCTTATATTACATCATGATTAGATTGTAAATAAAACGTGAAAATCAGACAAGGCTGGAATTCCTTTTATTAATATATTCTTCTATACACAATCACACACACCCGTATATATATATATATATATAATATATAATATATATATATATATATAATATATATATATATATATATTTGCATGTGTGTGTGTGTGTGAGCGAAGATGGCATCATACGGAAGCTACAATAATGCGAGGAGGTGCAATGTACCCAGCGGTGCAGAACGACATCCGTTTTGTAGTTGATACTATGATTTCCCCGTTGGCATGTAGCTGATATTAAATAAAGGGATAAATACTTATGCTATGCAAATTAGTAGCTCCAGTTTTTTGAAGCTACAAAATTTGTTTGAGTATATAAACCGATTGGTTGTTTATTTCTTTTGGATTGGTCAAATGATGAAACCACATCTGACGAGAAGCCAATAAGGTCCGAAAATCTAATAAGGCCGTTCAGTTTGTTTGTTTGCCTTTTTTCAATTATATATCTCATTAAATTGCGTTATTTCGATCGAGATAGCATAACTATCAATCAATGTTTATAACTCCACGTGAATGCTTGTATATCCAAATTGAATAATAATCTTTAGTGTGTATATCCGAAAAGAGAATTAAAAAGATGTGTTTAAATATTTTTATTACATCAAGAACTATATAACCTTAAACGTGTTTTGCTGGCGGATACTTATACATTATGCGATAATCGTTACTTAAACACCAGATCTTTAGAGGAATATATATATAACATATCAACATAAGTTGGTTGGCAGTATAAAGACTTAAATTCTTATAAAAACATTCTTATCGCATTTAAGACGGGAAGGACTAATATTTTTATGTTATTTATGAAATAAAAGGAAAAGTATAAATAACGTATTGCTCATGTCTAAGAGGAAAAGATCAACTAAATTTCCATATATATATAAAGTACATATATATTTATATATATAGGTAACATGTTTATTGTGTATATTTGCATATATCGGTTTCAAATTATGGCACAAGGCCAGCAACTTCTGTGGAAGGGGTAATTCCATTACATTGTCTCCCCCCTCCATTACTCAACTGGTACTTAATTTATCGACCCCGAAAGGATGAAAGGCAAAGTCGACCTCGGCGGAATTTGAACTCAGAATGTAAGGACAGACGAAATACCTATTTCTTTACTACCCACAAGAAGCCAAACACAGAGGGGACACACAAGGGCAGACAAACGGATTAAGTCGATTATATCGACCCCAGTGCGTAACTGGTACTTAATTTATCGACCCCGAATGGATGAAATGCAAAGTCGACCTCGGCGGAATTTGAACTCAGAACGTAACGGCAGACGAAATACCGCTAAGCATTTTGCCCGGCTTGCTAACGATTTTGCCTGTTCGCTGTCTGCCCAGTAGGTAATAATAATAAGAATCCCATCCATAATAATAATAATAATAATAATAATAATAATAATAATAATAATAATAATGATAATAATAATAATAATAATAATAATAATAATATGAATCTCATCCATTTTAGGGCCAACGAAATTAGTAGGGTAAATTTGAGATTTTGTGTTTTTTTGTTTGTGTTGTTCTTGTTATACTTATTCATTTAGTATTCTATACTAACATTATATAGCAACATTAGGTGTTAAAAAGAAAGAGAATTTAACAATGTATATATTAAAAATACTGTATTATTTAGAGTTTTGAGGCAAGTGCCTATCTAATATATTAAAGAAAACTTTAAGTATATTTTTGTCTTAACGTATTTTGCATAAGATGTGGTAAACCATGTTACGTTCCTTATTCGGTTTATTATTATATACCTCCGTCTTAGCGAAGACGGAGGTATTGTTTACAGTCATATTTGTTTGTTTGTTTGTGCACGGAACCCTCGGCCATTGAATCATTCTTGCTTCTGCTGAATATTTGTACACACACATACATACATACCTACATACATAGATACATATAATATATATATATATATGTGAGGGCGCGTGGCTTAGTGGTTAGGGCATTCGGCTCATGATCGTAAGGTTGTGAGTTCGATTCCCGGCGACGCGTTGTGTCCTTGAGCAAGACACTTTATTTCACGTTGCTCCAGTCCACTAAGCTGGCAAAAATGAGTTGTACTTGTTATTTCAAAGGGTCAGCCTTGTCACTTCTGTGTCACGCTGATTATCCCCGAGAACTACGTTAAGGGTACACGTGTCTGTGGAATGCTCAGCCATTTGCACGTTAATTTCACGAGCAAGCTGTTCCGTTGATCGTATCAGCTGGGACCCTCGTCGTCGTAACCGGCAGAGTCTTATATATATATATATATATATGCATGCACGTGTATGTATGTATATATATATATTATTAATACTTTATATATATAGATATAAAGAAAAGACAAGGTAGAAAATGCTAAAATCATTTTATCATGAAAAACATTTTAGCACCGGTTTCGGTCTTTGTGACTTTTTCAACTTAGCGTAAAGCATGAAAAACAATTAAATTGTGGGAAAATTAAATGAAATGTTTTTTTTTTAATATTTACATAGTTTTCAAATGCAAGTGACACTTTCCTTTTTTTCTGTCTGTCTCTCGCTCTTTTTTACTCTTGTGGGGGCTGGGTAGCAGGTAGTAGGTAATAGTATTCCTAAAATAATATTTTGTTATGACTACAACAGGTCACTTTTAGGTCACTTGACCATTTAAGAGGATTCCACCAACATCCTACTACTGTCATACCACTCCCGCATTTTTATTATTCTTTCTCTTCTTTTCTTACTACACCTTCTTCTTCTTCTTCCTCTTCTTCTTCTCCTTCTTCTTCCTCTTCTTCCTCTTCTTCTTCTTCTTCACCGTCACCGCCTCCTTCCTCAGCTACTACTGCTGCTTAAACAATCAAGACCAAGAACTCATATCAAATATTCTTTTAGGACTGCTACTACCTACGACCTGCTACCAAGCCCTCACAAGAGTAAAAAAGAGAGATTGACAGACAGAAAAAAGGAAAATTTCCCTTGCATTTGAAAACTAAGGATATATTTTAAAAGAACATTTCATTCAAATTTTCCACAATTTAATTGTTTTTCATGCTAATTTGAAAAAGTCGCAAAGACCGAAAGCGGTGCTAAAATGTTAGCATTTTCTACCTTGTCTTATTTTCCGTATGCATATCAAGGTTTCTTTTCAACCTTCTTCATATACATACATACATATATACTTTATTAAAAAGCAGCAAAAATATCACAATAACTGTTACTCAGAGTTTCACGTGCCCGTTCGTCGGACAGTTTTGTTTAAAATGACCATTTTAAATAAAACTATCCGACGAACGTGAACGTGAAACTCTGAGTAACAGTTTTTGTGATATTTTTGCTGCTTTTCAATAAAGCATATTACTCTATCTCTGGTATTCGAGTACTATTTTTTCCACCTTGTTTCGTATTTATGTGCTTAATCTGGTGCGGGGTACTTAGGTCTGCTCAGGACTTAGTGCTTGTTTTTTCCATGGGTATGAGTAAGTATTTCATTTATGTCTTACGTATTTATCGCTGACGAGGAGAAAATTCTTATGAATTAACTCTGAAATTGGGACCAATACGGTAATAACGGATTTTTTAGAAACTTCTATCGGCTTGTTTCGAGACGCATTAATTATACTGGTTATTGACAATTTTGTCTTTTTTCGGCATATTTGTCATTAGAATTTTTCTTTTGCCCTTATTTTATAAGTTATATATATATATATATATATATCTTACTCGCAACCATCCTGGATCCGATCCTTCCCTTGCTCCAGAGCCCTGTTCGTTCATCCCTGGCATCACCACTCACTGGAACAAATGAGCTCACCCTCCACATCCGAGTCTCCTTCTGCACCACGACTAATCTAGAATATTGCATTCAATGTATCTTTTGTAACTGTCTATATGCCGACCGATCTACCGAACACCTATGAGACACCAGTCTGTAGAAAAGGATTGCTGTTGCCGGTCATTTTTGCTCCACATGATAGCTCACTATCTTCAGCTTGGCCTTACATCAAGACTTCGCCTTGAACAGGGCTACATCTCTTTCCAAACCCTAACTCCGTTTGGAATAAACACGACGCCGTCACTTCTTTCAGTAACATCTTACACCTTTTTCAAAAAAAAAAAAAAATTTAATTCATCTTCCACACACTTCTACATGACCACATAAATACCTTACCCCCATACATGAATACCTACCACACCACACACACACATACACTTACATACACACACGTTTTTACATCCTGACATGTAAAAAAAATCCATTTACACACGCACACACACGCACGCATATATATATATACAGACAGACACAAATATACACATACAAACACACGCACACATACATACACACATACATATTCACACTCATACACACACTCTCGCATACACTCATACGCACATTCATACACGCGCTCACACGCCCTGCAACACCAACGCACACACACACACATACACACACACACACACTTGTCACCTGACCTCTTACACGCACACTCTCACACCCTCATGCGTACACATAGAAATACATACGTATACACAGCAACACTCACGCACACACTCGTCACCTCGCCTCTCACCACTAAAGCGAACGGCGGCTGACAACCAGTTCGAAACCACTCCTTTACGCATACATCACTCACATAAGCACAAACACATACACAGATACTATCACACACACACACACAGATACACGCCTACGCGCACGCTGGCCATTTCCACCATCTATCTTAAAAACCACTTTCACTATCTCTCTCCACTTCCGGTCATTTCAACCATATAACCACCCTCGTTCTTGGACATTTTTTTCCTTCTCCGGACCTTTCCTTTCCCCTCTTTCTGACGAAGGGTCATATTCGAAACGTTACACACCTACTCCCTTTCCCATCTTATACTGAGCGTCACAGGCTAATACATTCTATGTGCACGTCCTTTTGACTTTTGTTGGTTTGTTATTTATTATTTTTGATTATTAATTTTCAATTTGCCTATCATTGCATGTTCACGCGTATTTCCAACGATGATTTGGGAGTATCTAACTCTTGGATTTTCGTAAAACGGATTACCCTCTTGGTTTATGCTACTCTTTGAATTCCCTCGGAGTACGTCGTCTTTGTACCTTTGATTGTATGTATACATATAACACTATAAGATGTAAAGCAGTTAATATTATAGTGGGGTAGGCCGAGTGCATAAGAATCTTTAAAGACTCGCTCGTGCCAGGGGACATCCTGAACTCCAGGACAGAGATTTTCGGAACATGCCCGCATTTTAGAAAATTCCTGCTGACCTTTTGGAATCCGCTTGGCAGCACAGCAGCCGGAAACCAATAGCCAAGGCCGAAGGGAGACAATCGTTTACCTTCGTGGTACTTTGGTAACCGCATTATGGCAGCGCGGCCGAAGATCGATGGACAAGGGCAAAGGAACATATAATCATCTAGTGTTTTACGCTTTAACATGAGGTTTTTCTCCCTCCATATTTTAAAGAAGTCTCAGGCCAGCAGTGTTTGGAGTCTGAAGATACGCCGTAAGGCTAAAGTCCTTATGAGCGAGAAACCCAGAGTAACCTCATAAACCGGCCTACCTCACAATGATATATGGTTACATATATATATATATATATATGTGTGTGTGTGTGTGTGTGTGTGTGTGTGGTGTGTGTGTGTGTGTGTGTGTGCGTGCGTGTATGTGTGTGTGTGTGTGTGTGACAGATTTTTTACATCCATAATTTTATACACACCTATTTACAGATTCTGTTAAATAAAAATAATGGATGCGAAAAATCTCCGTTCTCCTTATCATTATTAACGCTATTACTTACTCTACGTAATTATGCAGTCCTTAACAGGACACTCGGATTTACCTCGCGAGAATAGTTACTCGAGCCTTGCAACTTATTGTTTAACTGGAGTATCACAAAAGGACCTTTGTAGTTAGCCGGATTCTAAGACCGAATTAAGAGGAAACACGGTAACCGCCAGGATTATATATCCCTTTAAGCAAACGTTGCACACACACACACGCACACACACACACACACACATATATATATATATGCACAATTGCTGACATATTTGGGCGCAGATAGTCAGGATTCGGATGGATAGTGTTGCACTGTAGTTTGGGTGTATGATTTCTGGTGTTATTGCATTTGCCTTGTGCGTGGAATTTGAGGGCCGCTATTTGTTGACACATGCGTGCTGTATGTGTGTATGTATGTATACATATGTATGTATGCATATGGATGTGGATGGGTGGATTGATAAATTTATGTGTATATGCATGAATGTGTGTGTTTTGTGTATGTTTGTTTGTTTGTGTGTGTGTGTGTGTTTGTGTGTTTGTGTGGATGTTCAGTTGCTGGTTGTAAATGGTACTTGACCCTTTACGATTATGTTTAACATAGTGGTTCCGTATGAAAACAAAATGATCGGTAAAAGAAATTCTACAAAATATAAGTGCTTGGGTCAAAAAAAATCGATTAAGTAACCTTTGAAGGTGGTACCCAACATGGCTGCAGTCCATCGCTCAAAAACCAGTAAAATAGTAAACGAGTATTTGTGTATTGAATAGAGTGGTGAGAGATGGAGATAACGGATGAGTATAGAGGGAGATATAAGTGGTATGATCAATAGGTATCTGCGCTGCTGCCTTAGTAATAATGCTAAAGCACGCAGATGGAAGCCGCTTGGCACAGATTGACCTTGAACTCTGCTGTGCATGTACACTATGTTTCAACGCTCTATCTCACTTTCGCTGTTTACAGCAGTGTTTGGAAGGAAGGTGTGTAGTGTGTGATCGTCGTATTGCCCATGAAAGAGAAAGTTGAGCAGAGAATCTGCATCAATTTTTGCCAAAAGCTTGGCGATACCTGTTCAGAGGCCTATGCAAAGTTTTCAAAAAGTTTTCATCATTCTGAACACAATCAAGGAGATCTTGTGCAACTAAAACCTGAGTGTCTTTTTGGGCAGGTGAAAGCGGTTTTTGCAGAAACTTGACAGACACGTGTCTCATACCCAAATCTTCATTGATAATGGACTGAACTGAACCGTAACTAATCTGTACATCCTCTGATAACTCACGGATGGTGACTCAACGATTTTCCCTCACAGCTGCATACACATCTGCAATGTCTTTCTTAGATCTGCTGGTTGCGGGTCTCCCAGAACGTCGTCAATATCAACATTTTTGCGGCCATCTTGGAAACGTTTGAACCACTTGTACATTTGTATGTGACTCATACACTTCTCTCCATATACTTTCTGCAACTTTGCCGAGCAGATATCGCTATGACAACTTTCTCTGTCATGGTCAATGCGACGATCACACGCTACACACCTTCCTTCAAATCACTGCTGTAAATAGCAGAAGTGGGCTAGAATGTTAAAACTTAGTGCGCCTGCTCAACAAAGTTCAAGGTCAGTTTTTGCCGAGCGGCGTTACTGTGCCTGATTTAGCTTTGTCACTATGGCAACAGTCCGGATACTTATTGATCAGACCTCGTATTGCATGTTTGTGCGAAAGACAGAGAGAAAAAGAGAATACTCACGTTGCTAAATGTTGAATCAAGTGATACAGAAGGTCTCGTTCTGGCTTCTGGATTGTGTTAAATAGTCTGATGGCCGAAGTACACTTTGTGGATTCCGGTTCATCTGGAGCACCGAAAAGATAAATATATCAAGCAAGGTAGGTAATATTTGTTTAGATAAAAATCTGGAGTGTTTATGTGGATATAAATTTTTCTTCAGCGCCATCTAGTTCTTTGCTCCATACTACTGTGCGATGAACGGTCGAGCAAATGAACCTACTCCGAGACTGAAATTTTGTCGGCAGAAACAGTGTGGAAGCTGCACGTGTTCACAGAGAGAGAGAGAGAGAGAGAGAGAGACACACACACACACACACACACACACCACACACACACACATATATATATATATAATATATATATATATATATATATATATAAAGCATAAAGAATCTCGTTCAGTCATGAATAGCCATGGGATTGTACCTAGGACGTTCCCCTCCGAGGCACAAGTCCGGTCAAGGTTATTTGTGGAAGACCGGCAGTTGCCCATGTATACCAGTCCCTGCTCACTACACCACCGATATTGCCCCAGGGAAATGCAAAGGCCGATACAGCTTGGCACCTGTGACGTCGCAACTCATTTCTACAGCTGAATGAACTGGAGCAATGTGAAATATAGTGTCTTGCTCAAGAACACAATACACAGCACGTTCCGGGATTCGAAATCACTACCTATTGATTTTGAGCCCGATGCTCAAACCACTGACCCATGCGCCTTCATCATAGACGTATACATACAAATTAATACATATATTCACAAATAAATATATGTTTACATATCGATTTAGATATACATGTATAAACAAATACATAAATAACATACATGAATATATTACATCTATCTATCTATCTATCTATCTATCTATCTATCTATCTATCTATCTATCTATCTATCTATCTATCTGTGTCTGTTTCTCTCTTTCTCTCTCTCTTCTCTCTCTCTCTCTCTCTCTCTCTCTATCTATCTATCTCTTATCATCTATCTATCTATCTATCTATCTATCATCTATCTATATATTATATATATATATATATATATATATATATATATATATATATATATATATATATATATATATATAGGGAGAATTCACAAAAAAAAGACGAAGACAGGTGGTGTGTGCAAACAACAAAGAGGTGTATTAGTTTAACGCTCGGGACGTGAAAAAGTCTTTAACGTTTTGAGTCTACGCTCTTCCACAGAAAGGAACACAAAAAGAAACAAGGAAAGAAAAGAAAGGATGTGTAGTGGCTAGCGATCTATCATGCCGAATGCCGGGTTAAGGGGTCACACAAAAGAGCTAGGAAGAAGGGGAGATAATAAAGTAGTGGTCATCTAAAACGAAGGTGCCCGTGCGTATGTATAAGAGAGCATGTATGTGCGTGTGGAAGAGGGCTGGTGACCTTCACGTGTGCGTGTGCGTGTGCGTATGTGTAGGTGTGTGGATGTGGGGCTGGGAAGTGGTCAGTGCTAGTGTGTGCGTGGTGGTGTGATGTGTTGTGGTGTTGTGTGGTATGGTGGTGTATGGTGTAGTGGTGAGGTGGTGTGATTGTGTAGGATGTGGGGAAGCGAGAGTGGGGTAAGCAAGGTTGTGGGTTGGGCTGAAGGTGGGGGGTAGAGGTGAGGTATGTAAGTAGGCTGAGGGTGGAGGTAGAGGTGGAGTATGTAGGAATGGGTGGGCGTGGAATGGGATGGATAGGGAAGGTGGGTTGGATTGTGTGGGGATGGGGTTACGAGGGAGGGTTTTCGATAAAGGGAGTAGGGGAAGGGAGAAGGAGGGTAGGAATGAAAGAGAGGAGAGTAGGAGGGAAGAGAAGTAGGAGTCGGAGAAAGAGAAGAGAGGTGGTAGGAGGAAGTAGGTGTTAGAGGGAGAGAGGAGAGGGGAGGAGAGTTGAGTCCACGTGGCGCAATGGAGCAAAGAGAGAAGATTAATTCCTGTTCACGGCGCAAACTGGCCTCTGTGCAAGGAAAATCCGAACACAGACAGGTGTTGCAAAGAGTGACCGGTAGAGCGGAAATGGCGCGAGACCGGGGTGTCATTGCTGAGTCGGATGTCCCGGAGGTGTTCCTGCGAACCGGTCTGCCAAGCGGCGTCCCATTTGCCGATGTATAGAGAAGGGCAGAGAGAGCAGGAGATGCAGTAGATGACATTGGTAGAAGTGCAGGTGAACGAGTCGGTGATATGATAGGGTCGATGATGGGTGACGGTGAGGAGGGTGAAATTGGAGAGGTAAGGGCAAGTGCGGTAGTGTGGCAGGAGTAGGGTAACGAGCCGGGTTGGGAGATTGGGTTAGGGAAGAAGCTGTGGACCAAGAGGTCTTGTAGGTTGTGGGCTCATTTAAAGGAGAGGAGGGGTCGGTTAGGGAAGATGTGCGAAGAGGAGGAGTCGGACTGGAGTCACCGGAAGGTTCGGAGAATGGTGCGTTGGAGAGGTAGGATGGTGGGGTGGTACGTGAAGGGAAACGGGAAACAGGAGACGGGAGGCGGCGGGGCGGGGCGGGTGCGGAGGGAGACAGCAGATGCACGGTCCACGGAAGTGCTCTGGCAAGGGCGGTGTGGATAGTGGTGAAGGTATATCTGCGTAGGATGAAGTGGCGAGCCATGAGTTGAGACTGAGTCTTAAAGTCATGGTCGTCAGTGCAGAGCCTGCGTAGACGGAGGAATTAGGTATAGGGGAAGAAAATCTTGGTGTGTTTAGGGTGAGAGGAGGAGAAATAGAGGTATGAGTGTGAGTCTGTGTGTTTGTAGTGGATGGAGGTGGTGAGAGTGGAGTGATGAATGTTGACCGAAATGTCAAGAAAGGAGACAGAGGTGGCAGAGATAGTGCAGAAGAGGAGTGCAGGATGGAAAAATTTGACAAAAGAGGGGAAGGAGTCTAGATGTTCACGGGAGAGTGAGGTCACACCGATACAGTCGTAAATATAACGGCCGTATAGTTCGGGAGTGGGACTAGTATATGTGTGCGTGTGTGTATGCAAATATGTGTTGTGTTGTGTTGTGTCTGTGTGGTTACCCTAGTGATTGCAACGATAGTAAGGGAGATAATCATTTCTTTATAATGTGAGATAAGATTAAGAACTTGAACTTGAAATTAATGAATCGTGTCCCATTTTTATTATTTCTTTATATCTCTATATATTATATATATATAAATATATATATATACATGTATATCAGCATACATAACTACAAAACAATAGATATACTTACAAAGGAGGCAGTTAAACATGTCTGGTTGTGTCAGTAGAGGTGAGGGAAGATGACTGAGATAGTATAAAAGTAGATCTCCTAGATCACATGGCGTTAGTTTTGGCGAGTGAATCAACATTGACCCAGTAAGTATACCTGTAAAAAGTGACAAATGAGAGTAATTACGATGTCACTCCTCCTACATACATACATGCATGCATATATATATATATATATATATATAATATATATATATATATATTATATATATATATATATATATATATATATATATATATATATACATACTATATATATATATATATCACACACATATATACTCTTATATTACACACGCTCATACACGCACACACAGATATATATATGCGGGTAAAATATACAGGACATATACTTAACTGCATAAAATTACGTTACTTTTCTATGGAAACACCAAGAATTTATTTCAAAATGTGGTAGAACCGCCTTTGGCAGTAATTACAGCTTGAATTCAATGAAGTATGGACTCGTACAAAGTTTGAATTGTTTCTAAAGGAATTTTTATCCATTCTTCAGCTAAAACAGTCTCCAGTTCTTGTAGTGATGATGGTGGAGGATATCGACTCCATACTTGTTTTTCTAAAATGCACCATAAATGTTCAATAATATTGATATCTGGGGACTGTGGTGGTTAGATAAGGTGTTCAACTTCACAAGAATGTTTCTCATATTATTGAGTAACAACTTTACCTTTGTGAATTGGTGCATTGTCATCCTGAAAGATTGCGTTTCCCTCCGGAAATAGTTCCGCAACCATAGGATGAATTTGATCAAATAAAATGTTTAAATAGTCGTGACTATTAATTCTTCCATGAAGGAAAATCATTGGGCTAGCGAATTTAACACTACCCACCAGATCATTACAGATCCTCCTCCATGTTTACCAATTGGAAGAACACAGTCTAGGTCAAATGCTTCTTTAGGCTGTCACCACACGTATACTCGGCCCGTGGTCGGAAATAAGGTAAAGTATGATTCGTCCAAGAAAATAATATTCTTCCACTGTTCTAGGGACAGATTCTGTAGGTTTTTATTCCACTCTAAACGCTTTGCAACGTTTGTTTTGAAAGTAGTAGTTTTCTGATTGCAGCCCTCCCATGAAATCCGGCGAACGGTTTTTGCCGAAACTGGGTTCTCGAGGTGGTCATTAAACTCTTCAATAATTTTGGGAGCTGTACTTTTGTGATTCTTTCTAACATATCGTGTAAGAGTCCGACGGTCCCTATCTGAAAGTTTTGGTTTTCTTCCGGAGTTTTGTTTCGACATGGAAGTTTTTCCCTCTTTCTCAAAGGCTGTCATTACTCTCGAGACAGTACTTCTTGATACACCAAACATTTCGGCTGTTTTCGTTACGCTTGCACCTGCCATACAAGCACCAGCAATTTGACCTCTTTGAAAGTCTGATAGATCTGTCATTTTAATGAATTGTAATTACCTTTTTCTGATGATAAAACAGAAATTTCAGCAAAACATATTAAGCAACACTAATAGTAAATCAAAAACATAAAAATAAACAAGCTTTTGGCGGTTTTATAGATATTTCAAAATTATGCTATGATACTGGGTGTTTCCATTATTTTGTCCAACTCATGTATATATATAATATTGTATGTATAAATATTAATTAATAAGGGTGAGAGAATTTAGATACTAATTTAATAGTATATTTCTTCAACAAGTGGCCTAGTGCTACGAGAAACCTGGATTATTATAATATTTTATAACATATTATAATATTTTTACAAAATAAATATAAGAGAGTGTCGAGCAATATATGACCACTCTCTTATATTTATATTTATGTTATATATATATATATATATATTATATATATATATTAAAATAATATATTATATATATACATTATATATATATAATATATACACATATGTATGTATACACACATACACGCACACACACACACACACACACACACACACACACACACACACACACACACACACACACACACACAACACACACATATATATATATATATATATATATATACAACTGAGATTCATTTGAATTAGGTACTTATGTTGAAGCACTAAGTCAGTCAGGTATTATCTGCACAGCTCGAAATAAGGTGAATAAAATCAAACTAAGCAACAGGATATCAAGTAGTGATGCAGTACGACCGTTTCAAGCGACTACATTAGCGACGACATGAATTTCTTCCATCTTCTTGCTCTGTGAAAATATTTGAGAATAATTATATTAATGTATCCTGCTGGTTAAAATTCTATTTATTTATTTGTGCAGCTGAAGATGGCACTGCATTTAAATTGATGTAATGATTCCATTGTTCAATTAAATGGAGTTGCTCGAAATAGTCGTACTGCATCACTACTT
>NC_043002.1:22711400-22713900 GCF_006345805.1 Octopus sinensis | reverse complement strand
TACGAGCAAAACGCCCTCCCCCGTTCAATGGACGATGCTGATTTGTCAAACATTTAAATCAAATTTTCTCAAAACCACTTGTCCGAGCATCCCATAGGCCTCCTCTTTGAGAAACACTGATTTAACCTAAATTTGAGATTACCAGCAAAAGAAGAAATAAAGACTTTTTTCTATTCTAAAGAAAAACGATTTTCTTCACATAAATATGCAACCGAAGAGTTTAAAGTACCAATAATGATAAGGCTGTTATGATAGTCTTTCCTTCCTTCATGCCAAGTTTGAAGAAAATATCTCTTTTGCATCTTACGTTTTTGGTTTCTTAAATATACTGCATTTTGAGGCATTATTTCAAGCCAGCCGGCTTTTTTGCGCAAGCTGCCCGTGAATTTTTCTCGCGCATGCGTAGTATCGATCGCAACAGCTGATATACTTGCGCGTACAAATGCACGTTCCCACGGCTTTATCAATCGCATTCTCACCTGGAATCGATTTTCGTAATGTTTTCAAGACTTATACACGCACTGATACCGTCGGTATCTACACATCAAATTTGAGCGCAAATGGATGGAGGATGCCCGAGATCCTAGAAGACACACACACAGACAGACAGCAGAACGGATTTTATATAATAGACATATATATATCAAAGTAAATTTCCAAAAATGGTAAAGAGGGATATATAATCCTAGCACATACCGTGCTCGCTCTTATCTGTTAACTCTGCTAGCTAACCTCAGTGAATGCAGATAAACCCCAGTTAGTTACATTTACTATACTCAGTTGATCCTCACTTCGGTAAATCCAAATGTTCTTATAAAGACTACATTGTGTCGGTCGAGAAGAAATAATAAACTAATAAATATCAGGAGAACAAAGACTGACCGGTCCAAGTTTTATAATACAGTTAATCACATCTTTCTTTGCCACATTGCAAGCCGGTGCACACGGCAAATTGTTCATCTTGGTGTTAATCATCAGTACTGCTTCATCAAGGTCAGATTTAAATATAGCTCGGGTATCATCTGAATAGAGTGTAAGCTCAACCAAAATTATTCTTTTGTGTAGTGTTAGCGTAAATAAAAATAGTCATAAAATCTTGAACTTTTAA
This sequence comes from Octopus sinensis, assembly GCF_006345805.1. Lineage (NCBI taxonomy): Eukaryota > Metazoa > Mollusca > Cephalopoda > Octopoda > Octopodidae > Octopus > Octopus sinensis. The sequence continues at coordinate 22,712,792 of NC_043002.1, read as the reverse complement.
CCCGACAAAGATGTGAACAACTGTATAATCAAACTGTATAATCAAGCTGTGTAAATATCTGTTCTCCTCATATTTATCAAAAGTTATCCAGAGTCCTTATCCGGTACCGGATCTATCCCAAAATCTAATCAGTTGTGCCAGTCACGAGGCCAAACATCCCTAAAAGTTTCATCCGAATCCACCCAGTGGTTCTTGAGATATATTGTCCACGGACAAAGAAACTAACAAACACGACTGAAAACAATACCTCCGCCTTCGCTGAGGCGGAGGTAATAAATTATAAATTATAAAGCTCAAAAGAAGAAACGGAAGATGCCAAAGACTAGCTGTTTTTGAGCTTATAATTTATAATTTATTTGTATTGTTTTATAAACAAAACTTTCAGCTTCCTAATATCATACAATAAATAAATTATTCATCCATATTTGTCCGTTTTCTTTCTTTCATTATAATAATATATATTACTATAATAATCCCTAACATATCGTCGAGACTTTCTCCTTATATGATAGCAATTAACTAGTGGAAGTTTGGGATTATTAAATCCCTAATGAGGACCTCACATCCTCGAATTGACTATATACATACATACATATATATACATAAATACATATATATATATATATATATATATATATATATATATATATCATCCTACTGATGATCTGTAGAGTTATTGTGTAAGTAAAATTGCATAATTTATTAACAGTGAAACAATTGTCTGGGGTTAATCTATATTTTTGTTATTTTTCATTTGTCCTGCTCGCTTACGTTCATAGTTGTGCTAAATTTTTCTTGAGAACAATTCTTAGTGGTTGAGACCATTGCGGATCTATTTTTAGCATTATAGCGTCCACATAGTGGATTCTCTCTCATATTTGTGTATTAATATTTACTTAATCTCAGTTTTTTATACACTAAACCACTTGGTGTTAAATTGATATTTATAAATTAATATCCAATTTTTTCACCCTTATTTTTATTTTAATTATAAATTAATATGTTCTCAAACCGGCACTAACTATTGCAGTAAATTATTTATGCAGTATTTATTTCCGGTAATTTTGGCGCGCTAGAACGAGGGCATTTGAACATAACTGCGAATATAATAGGCCGAACTACTCGTGTTTTTGGCTTCGTGTTAATATCTGACGTGCAGTTCGCCAAATTATATTTATGACGAATCCTACTGATGATCTGTAGATTTATTGTGTAAGTAAAATTGCATAATTTATTAACAGTGAAACAATTATCTGGGGTTAATATATATTTTTGTTATTTTCCATTTGTCCTGCTCGCTTACGTTCATAGTTGTGCTAAATTTTTCTTGAGAACAATTCTTAGTGGTTGAGACCATTGCGGATCTATTTTTAGCGTTAGAGCGTCCACATA
>NC_043002.1:22666400-22708900 GCF_006345805.1 Octopus sinensis | reverse complement strand
GCATTACATGTCTATGTGCGTATGTGCTGTGTATATGTGTTTGTGATAGCATGTGGTTCCGGGTTCGATCCGGTTATGTGAAAGCCTTTTTTTTTTAACGTTTCATATATGGAAGCACTCCGTCGGTTACGACGATGAGGGTTCCGAATCAACGGAACAGCCTGCTCGTGAAATTAACGTGCAAGTGGCTGAGCACTCCACAGACACGTGTACCCTTAACGTAGTTCTCGGGGATATTCAGCGTGACACAGAGAGTGACAAGGCCGGCCCTTTGAAATATAGGTACAACAGAAACAGGAAGTAAGAGTGAGAGAAAGTTGTGGTGAAAGAGTACAGCAGGGATCACCACCATCCCCTGCCGGAGCCTTGTGGAGCTTTAGGTGTTTTCGCTCAATAAACACTCACAACGCCCGGTCTGGGAATCGAAACCGCGATCCTATGACCGCGAGTCCGCTGCCCTAACCACTGGGCCATTGCGCCTCCGTTTCATATAAGTATGGATGTGTGAATCGGTGTGCATATGCATATGTGTATATGTATGTGAGTATGTATGCATGCATGCATAAGTACTTACGTACATACATACAAACATACATACATTCATACATAGATGCACATATACGTATATTCATATCTCCGCATGCATAAACATAGATATAGTCTAGATTACGGTTGTATAGTGGGAACAAACACAACAATGAAAGCAAGAAAAGGACATGTGCTTGGTAGAGGAGGTTACTCCTTTCCTATTCGAGACGGAGTGTTATCTCTCTCTTGCGGTTATGTCTATAAACTCAAACTGTGAACGGAAACATCCATTTACTTGTATCAGTATCACATGGCAGCCGGTCGATCTGCAACACATAAAATAAAAATATTTTAGAAGCATTTCAAATATGAGTATGTGATTAGTATGCGCCTGTGTGGTGAGGTGTAGGTGTGTGAGTTTATATTTGCGTACGATGGTGTTAGTGATGAAACTGAACTCCCTATTGACTAAGGGTTCTGTTTTTTTTTTTGTTTTGTTTTTTGTTCAAATCTACAATACATTTCGATCGGTTCGAATTCTAATCTTCACAGATGTTTTCTTTAAAGAAATGGACAGCAAACTGGCAGACACGTCGGACAAAATGTCTTTATACTGATGGTGCAATATAAACTCGCATAAAACTGTTGCATGAAGGTGATGATGATGATGATGATGATGATATGATGATGATGATGATGATGATGATGATGATGATGACAACGACGATGGAAATGGTGATATTGATCAAAACAGTAATAGTTGTTTCCAATTTTGGCTCAAGGCCATCAATTTGGGGTGGTGGGTGCAAGTCGAATACACCGGCACCAGTGTTCAGCTGGTACATATTTTATCGACCTTGAAAGGATGAAAAGTAAAATCAACCTCAACAGCATCTGAACACAGAACGTGGGGAACCAAAAACAATTGCTCCCAAACATTTTGTCCGACGCGCTAATTATTCTGCTGGCACGCTGCTTTAATAATAATAATAATGATAATAATAATAATAATAATAATAATAATAATAATAATAATAATAATATAATAATAATAATAATGATACGCCCTGGTGCAGTACCAGGCAGTGGCTCTCGTGGCTTCTGATCTTAACTGATTGGAAGTGTTATCATGTACATTGTTTTGTCTTGGTATAAAGGATGGGCTACAGCAAATATTCTGCTCAATACCACAGATTTGCTTGTCAGTTGTTTGACCTTAACCATTTTAGCATGTCCCTTAGTGATTGACAGTATGTGCATCTCTGATCACGTGCAGAAGTAGTGGAGGAACATCATTGCCGTGTGTTGAGAGGGATTCTTTGGGGTTTGAATAATTCACCTCGGGAAACATGGGTGTTTCGTTCAACATCCTTAAACAACCCTTATTCAAGGACCTTTTGAGCGGGATGGGCTACTCGACCAGAAAAAATTCTAGCTGGGCCCCCACCTGCAAGGTCATGTGCTGTTTATCTTGATATGAGATCACCATGTCGCGCACATATGGTTGTGATGCATGTGCCTTATGAGACGGATAGTCAAGATGAGTATACTGGGCTTCGTATATTTTACCCCAGTGTCACTTTGATGGCATGCACTGCTCTCTCACTCAATAATAATAATATAATAATAATAATAATAATAATTCTTTCTACTAAAACCACAAGGCCTGAAATTTAGGGGTAGGGGACGAGTCGATTACATCGACCCCAGTGTTTTACTGGTACTTAATTTATTGACACCAAAAGGTTGCTAGGAAAAGTCAACCTCGGCGTAATTTGAACTCAGAACGTAGCGATGGGCGAAATACCACTAAGTATTTTGCCCAGGGTGCTAACGACTCTTCTAGCACACCGCCTTAGTATAATAATAATAATATAATAATAATAATAATAATAATAATAATAATAATAATAATAATGATAATAATAAGGTATTATTTATTGGGGTTTACCTTAGAATATTGAGAGATAAAATTCAGGCAAACATGATATTCAGTTTCTGTAAAAGTAAATAGTAACAGTACAGTCCGATGCTCCTCTCTTCATACAAGGCATCGTTATAAAACATTATACATTTCATATGTAAATGATAGACAATTCTCTGGATACCGACAAATAAGGAAATTATAAAACTAACCTCATCTCTATTGGAAGAACAATATTCTAAGGGGGCTTCCTCTCACTATTCCTTTTTTGTTTTGAGCTAATATATTTATCTAATAAGTTAAGCCAGACTGATACTCGGATGGAAATGATAAGAGAAGGGAGGACAATAAGCTATCTTCTGTAAAATGGCGGTCGTGAGTTAAATAAATAGTAACATTTACTAGAGACAGTACACGGGTTTAGGAAAGGAAAAGAAATGATTCGTAATTCGAACTAGAAAAGTGTGCCCGAGTACTAATTTGTTATTAAATGGCAGAAAATAAAGTCAGCTACAGACTTATGAATACTTACGTTTCAGTGAACGACATAGATGAGAGAAAAGACTAGGAAATAATATTATAGACACATTAAATTAATACTTATAACTGTTTACGTTCTATTACATTTCAGAATACATACAACGTATCTAGTGCACCAACATGGTTAGATGGATTTCAGAGCAGGAATTTCTCATTCCTTTCTTGATCCAAACTGAGTCTTGTCTTAGTAATTCCCACTTGAATGTAAAAACAAAAGCTAGAAAACATCATCACAATACACTTGCATTGCTGAATTTGAAGTGAATGAAGAGCAACCATTCTTGCCATCATTTCTTTATATATATTCCATTGGTTATTGCGATCTGTGCTTCTACATAATAAGGTTAGTGACCTAACCATAAATGGGTCCTTCTAGTCAACGTAAATGTCTTTGTTGCGCTTCCATTAACATATTAACTAAATCTATTCCATCATCCATAAATGTGTAATTCTGGAAGTATATCATTGACGGACAACTTAATCTTACTTTATGTAGATTGGCGTATAAACAAATTCTTCGAAATTATTTAACTGCATTAAAACCCAGTCAAATAACCAGTCGAAGCACTGTTTAAATTTAGTATCACAAATTGTGCCTAAATCAACGAGACGCAACGAAAGTGCTTTAAATCTAGTATTTAGCAACCATTCTATTATTGTCCATGATAGATTAGTCCATGGTACGCGGCAATAATAGTTTTCTATTATTTCTTTACACGCAAACCAATATATTCACCTCAACCAACCTATTTTTCAAAATAGATCTTCTTAAATCAAACTGTGAGGTAATCATATTTGACCTAACGTTCAGGGATTGGCAGAAGTTTCTTTCGGATATGATTTGAAATATATGCTCAAATCACAGCCCCAAATAAATTTTAAAAATTAAACTTGAAGAGAGAGAGAGAGAGAGAGAGAGAGAGAGAGAGAAGGCAGAGCGAGAGAGAGAAGGCAGAGCGAGAGAGAGAAGGCAGAGAGAGAAAGAGGGAAACTGAAAGTAGATAGAGGAAGAGTGAGAATGAGAATTTGGAGAGACAGGGAGAGAGAGTAAGAATGTAGCGAGAGAGGGAGAGAGAAAAGAGAAAGAAAGAGAAAGAGAGAGATAAAGTGAGAGTGAGAAGATTGAGAGAGAGGGGAGAGAGAGAAGGTACAGTGAGAAGATAGAGAGAGGGAGAGAAAGAGTGGGAATGTAGAGAGACAGGGAGAGTGTGTGGGAAGGTAGAGAGAGAGGGGGGAGCGAGCGAGAGAGAGGGAGTGGGAGAGAGGAGTAATCAGGAAAGTGAAAGGATTTTATTAAAACAGTTAATCAACTAGGATACAACCAGCGGCAACATCGACAATAGACACTAATAACACTAGAATAGAGAAAAAGATCTTCAGATCAGCATCAAAATAACAAGGCTTGTCAATTTACAGTTCACATGATGGTGCTATTAAATTAGACTGGGCACTGGCCAATACTGACAGGCCAATACTGATAGGGCACTGGCCAATACTGACATTTATAAGTTTATCTAAGTTAATGTACTTAAGTTTTACAAAAATCCTTCCACTGCCGCTGATTACAGTTGCAGGATATTATGTTGAGATATTTGACCACCTTCTGTCTTGGAGAGGAGCGAAGCAGGAAAACAGGGGCTTATCTAGTTTTAACAGTTAGGTAAATTAGCTTATTGGAAGTTGACTATGCTGACTATAAATGAACTACTGACTCCAAACATTTTTTTACCGACCCAGCTGTGTCACACGAAAAATAAATGAATGCATGAATGGATAGTAAATAATATCTCACCTCCACAGCGGGAGTTGCTGATCAGATCCTTCCAGGTGAGCAGTTCTACAAGGGAAGAGAAGAGGAACATATTTTTGTGTCCGTTTTGCTCCTGGATGATCAATCTTAAGCTGGGTACAAGAAGAGTCAATTCATACTCCTGTGGAATTATAATATCATTAGCAGTAAATGTAAATAAACTCGTTGGCAACAAAATAGAAAGAAAAATCAATTCGTAAAATGTAGTTGTAATTCACAAATACCATGTTTAAGTTCAGAGTGAAACACTGCACCACATTTAAAAAAAAATCAAAAGCGTTGTGTGACTGAGTGTGCTTTATTGTCCTCGGTCATGCAGAGATATGATATATAAGAATCGGTGAATTTATGGATTATGTTCGTCTGCCAGACAACATACTCAATTGAGCTTTTCTTTATCAAGGTTCATTTAAGGTTACTTAACAAGAACAAGAACGACAACAACGACGAAAGAGAAGGCCACAGGAATGTAGCACTAAAGAAGTCCGTCTGTATATACAGCATTGACACCACCACCACTACAAACACAACCACCATCACCACCACCTACACCATCTCACAGCCACCACCATCTCACCCCCAGCTACAACAACAGCAACAACAGCAACAATTTCTTTTATTTGCCACTCCACTAAGATGACTATTAAGGGTAGCCATTACGAAGACCTCATAAGGTTTCTGGTATTTCATTTCGTTGACCCGGAAAGATAAAAGGTGAACTTCACCTCATGGGGTATTGAACTCAGAAGATATAGGGTCACAACTAAATGCCATGTAACATTTCATCTGTTGCTACGCTAGCGATTCAAACATTCGATTTAAATGAACATCGATAGCTGATAGTATTAATGGTAAAACCGATCAAAGAATAGTGAAGCACAAGGTTGATCGGACATTAAGAACATGCCTAACTATTTCATGGCGAGCTCTACTGCTTCCACAACTCCTTTCTGACTGTTTATAAGGTTAACAAAGGAGCCTGCGAGAAATGACATTCAAATCTCCCTTACTTCATACACTATCGCATCAAATTAAAACAAAACGAAGAGGAAGTATACATTGGATGGCATGGGTCACTACTTGAAAACAAGGATGAGAGTAGGGGCACGAGTGATATGGCCTTCTTAGTAGGTTTAATCCACCATGAACGTTTTGGGATTAAAAAACTACCACTAGTTCATTCCTCACTGATGCTATTTCGATATAACAGCAATCAGCATAAAGTGTGCTATGACATCTCACCTTAATTATTTGCATTTTACCGTTGTCCATGTACAAGCACGCAAACACACTCTGATAGAAAAACACAAAACAAGGATGAACGCACTTCTTACGAAATTAGACACTGACATAGACACACGCATATATACACACAGAAACACTTACATCTCAAGAATTTCGAGATTATAATGTTGGAACCGTTATTAAGATACATACTTGGAAGAATTTGTACGCCAAAATAAGCGAATGAAGATACTTACGTATCTATGCAGGGATTTCTGCCAACAATTTAATTGCCATTTGTATACTGGTTTCTGGAACGAAAACATACAAATTTACATTTGTATGTATGTATATATATATATATATATATTTAAAATAATAAGGGTGAACAATTGAATATTAATTTGATTAATATCATTTAAAACCAGCGGTCTAACATATTAAAATCTGAAGATTCAAAAAAATTATATTACATACTTTTAAGAGGGATGACAACTACGTGGTCATCCATTATGCTAGAAGTAGATCCGCTATGCTCTTACCACTAAGAAAGGAATGTTCTCAAGAAAAGACGATCGTACTGATGAGCTACAGACAATTACGTTAGTGGCAATAACGAAATTGGTTTGTGATTAATCTATATTTTGTTTCTTTTCATTTGTCTTGCTCGCTTACGTTCTGGCATTTGTTGAATTTTCTTGAGAACATTTCTTTCTTAGTGGTAAGACCATAGTAATGTCCATATACCGTTGTATTCACTTTTGCTCCGTTTCGTGACCGTATCATGTACAACAGGGCCCCAGTGAATTTCATAGGCATCATTGTATTTGGATGCTACATAATTGCTGATGGGGTAGAATTACATTAATAATCGGGATGTAATTGTACAACAGAAAATGATGAGGTAGGTCATGCTATATTGGTTTGGCACCAGAAGTGAATTACGAGACTAATAATTTCACGCAAGACGTTCCTTATTTGACACAATAGTTTAGATATAAAGTGAAAAATATTCTTTTCTACTCTAGGCACAAGGCCCGAAAGGTTTTTGTGGTGGAAGCCAGTCGATCAGATCGAACCCAGTACACAACTGGTACTTAATTTTATCGACCCCGAAAGGATGAAAGGAAAAGTCGACCTCGGCGGAATTTGAACTCTGAACATAAAGACAGACGAAGTACCGCTAAGCATTTCGCCCAGCGTGCTAACGTTTCTTATTTCTTTAATGCCCACAAGGGGCTACACACAGAAGGGACAAACAAGGACAGACAAACGGATTAAGTCAATTACATCGACCCCAGTGCGTAACTGGTACTTATTTAATCGACCCCGAAAGAATGAAAGGCAAAGTCGACCTCGGCGGAATTTGAACTCAGAACGTAGCGGCAGACGAAATACCTATTTCTTTACTACCCACAACAGGCTAAACACAGAAGAGACAAACAAGGACAGACAAACGGATTAAGTCGATTATATCGACCTCAGCGCGTAACTGGTACTTATTTAATCGACCCCGAAAGGGTGAAAGGTAAAGTCGACCTCGGCGGAATCTGAACTCAGAACGTAGCGGCAGACGAAATACGGCTACGCATTTCGCCCGGCGTGCTAACGTTTCTGCCAGCTCGCCGCCTTCTAAGCATTTCGCCCAGCGTGCTAACGTTTCTTATTTCTTTATTGCCCACAAGGGGCTAAACATAGAGGGGACAAACAAGGACAGACAAACGGATTAAGTTGATTACATCGACCCCAGTGCGTAACTGGTACTTATTTAATCGACCCCGAAAGGATGAAAGGTAAAGTCGACCTCGGCAGAATTTGAACTCAGAACGTAGCGGCAGACGAAATACCTATTTCTTTACTACCCACAAGAGGCTAAACACAGAAGAGACAAACAAGGACAGACAAACGGATTAAGTCTATTATATCGACCCCAGTGCGTAACTGGTACTTATTTAATCGACCCCGAAAGGGTGAAAGGCAAAGTCGACCTCGGCGGAATTTGAACTCAGAACGTAGCGGCAGACGAAATAACCCGGGGTGCTAACGTTTCTGTCAGCTCGCTGCCTTATAAAGTGAACGATATTAAAGCAACAGTACATACTTACACACATACATTTAGCCATATCCAAAATAATCTGGTATTGTTTCCGAGTTTTCTGAAGTTCGTGTAATGTTGTCCTGATATCATCTGTTCTAACGTCAGATAAAAATTCTGAAAGAAGAAAAGAGTAAAAGTATACGTAGCTGTGTGGTAAGAAGATTGCTTCCCTACCACATGGTTCCAGCTTCAGTCCCATTGTGTGGCACCTTGGGCAAGTGTCTTCTACTGTAGCCTCGGGGCCCACCCAAACTTGGTGTGTGGATTTGGTAGATGGAATGAAAAAACTCCATCATACATGTATATAAATATATATATGTATGTGTGTGTGTATGTTTGTGACCCATCAACGCTTGGCAACCGGTGTTGGTGTGTTTACATTCTCGCAACCTAGCGGTTCGGCAAAAGATGTCGACAGAATAAGTACTAGGCTTCAAGAAAATGTCCCGGCGTCAATTTGTTCAACTAAAACCCTTCAAGGTGGTGCCCCAGCATGGCCGTAGTCAAAAGACTGAAGCAAGTAAAAGATAACAAATACATGTTTATTTTGTTAATTTCTAACATAGGTGGTGGTGGTGGAGGGAATAATTTTATTCTATGTATTTATGTGTAAGAAAACTAAATGTATAAAGATAGGTTTTCACAGAATGTTTCCGCATTTATAAGTTCAACTGAATATATATTGGTATACAGTAAGCCCTCGCCATATCGCGGTTCACCTATCGCGGTTCACCTATCGCAGTTTATCATGTAAGTTTGCATCGACTCCTCCGTGGTGTTGTCTTGCATTTATAATAAAATAAACATATATAAATTATAAATATAACAAAAATATATATATATACAGTACAGTACAGGAATACACACACACACACACACACACACACACGTATTTACCTTTTAGCCTTTCTCTTTAACCCATTACTTGTTTCAGTCATTAGACCGTTGCCATGCTGGGGCACCGCTTTGAAGAACTTTAAGTCGAATGAATCGACCCTAGTACATATTTTTAGTTTAATTTTATTTATTCTATTCTGTAAGCCTGGTATTTATTCAATCGGTTTCTTTTGCCCAAGTGCTGGGTGACGGGGGCGTAAACACACCAACACCGGTTGTCAAGCGGTGGTGGAGGACAAGCACAGACACAAAGAAACACACACACACACACACACACACACCACCGGCTGCGGTAACACACATACGACGGACTTCTTTCAGTTTCTCTCAAATCCATTCATTGACAAGGCTTTGGTCTACCTGAGACACTTGCCCAAGGTGTCATACAGTGGGACTGAACTCAGAAACATGTGGTTAGGAAACTCAGACAGACACAAAAAAAAAACGGATGTGAGGTGCATTCTAACGTATTTATTGGCAGCTCATCTAACCTACGAAGAGTCAAAATCTGATGAGTCACATTCCATCTTGTGCATGTTTACTTGATTACGAATCCCTAATCTGGGCTCTTTTCTCAAGCATCGGGTTTCTTAGGACCACAAACAATAGATGGTAGAAATGCTTTAACGATGATTAGTGCATCATGTACGACTGCGACAATAAATTGCCACCACTTAACTCGAGAGGGCACGGAAAGCGAAGTAGAGGCATTGATATAAAAATCAGTGTTACAAGTCATTTCTTTATTTAACCTCTGTTTTCTAAGTTGGCATGAGTTAGACGGCTTGACAGGAACTGACTAAGCCAAGGATCACACCAGGTTCCATATACTCTTTTGGTTTGGTTTCTACTGCTGGATGCCCTTCCTAATACCAACCATTTTACAGAGTATACTGGGTGTTTTTTACGGGGCACCTTTGTTTTAGGATCTCAGGCACCTTCGTTTTAAAATCTATTTTTTTCATAGATGCCTTTTCAGTTTCTACCAATTTTCATTTTCTACCAATCGAAATGAATAATAAATACATATTTTTTTTTTTAGTAGAATTAAATCACAAACATATGTCTCCATTTTGGTTTATTTCTCTCATTTCTAGTAAATTTCTATAGCTAAAACTTTCGAACAACGATAAATTTCACCAGATCTTCAACAAACACGTTATGGTGGACTACAACTATCAAGTGTCATTAAGAGATACAAGGTTAAAATATTGGAAACAAAGATATAACTGAGGAAACCGACATACAATTGTAGAAATGTATAGCTTAGTCTCTAAAAAGCATATAAGCATAATTCTGTTTTCTTCATCAGAGACATTTCAATAAAATGGATAGAGCTTTGACATCTTTTATGCAAAAGTTAGCTACTACTTCAGTATCACAATTATTTCCGTCATCGCCCATCAGAAAACACCACAGCACTCTCGAAGTACATTAGGTAACTGAGTGACAAACCAGAGACCACTAGTGTCTCCTGGGCAGTATTAGATAAATCACAGACATATAAGAACGAGTAAAAATGGTGTGTACCTATCTTCAATAGGTACACACCGCTTCATCCATCACCCTACCTTAATTATTGTTAGATAACACCTCAACTGGAGATGTGGTCGGTTAAAGATTAAGTTAGAGTAAACAAAAGCAGCAATAACCATAACAGCTTACCCATATCATATGTCTTGATGGAGTCATTATCGAGCATGATTGAGTAATAGGGTTTATAACGAACCTCGCTGCAGTAAGAGAAGAGAGAAGACTGAGAAATAGAAAGATAGAGTCAATACATGCAACTGAAGAGAAAGGGAATTGGTGGGTGAAGAGGTGAGGGTTTATATCTATTGTGGGTTGAGGGTTGTGATATTTGGGGAGATATACAGCTCTCGTGATGGCGACTTAATCATCATCATCGTCGTCCACGTCTTCGTCGCCGTCGTTGACTTCACCCGCATCGTCCTCTTCACCATCATAATATGCGTCTACCTCACTATAACCAGTCAATCAGTCAATCAATCAATAAATCAATCAATCAATCAATCAATCAATCAGTTTGTCTGTCTGATTGCCTACTTATCTATCTATCTATCTATCTATCTATCTATCTATCTATCTATCTATCTATCTATCTATCTATCTATCTATCTATCTATCTATCTATCTATCTATCTATCTGTCTGTCTGTCTGTCTGTCTGTCTGTTTGTCTGTCTGTCTGTCTGTCAGTCTGTCCAGTTCCTCTTTTTCTTTCTTTGTCCTGCGTATAAATGTGTGTGTGTGTGCATATATTATATATACATGTGTGTGTGTGTGTGTGTGTGCGCGCACTCAAATCTGCTTGTCTCTCTATCCACCCCTTCATCTCTCTATCTGCATTGATCGAGCAATACGTGTAACCAGCCAACCTACCTTCTGGACCACTCGGCCATACCGCCTCAACCACAGAATTGGGGTAAAGAAATAAGAAACAATAAAATGAGAACAAAAAGAGAGCAAAAAATGAAGTTAGATTGAAAAAAGATAAAAATTCCTAAACTCTTACTTCTTCTCCAGGGTTGGTCGGGTGATGAAGAGGAAATTGGGAAATAAGAAGAGATAGCATAAGTATCTTTTATGGTCCAACAGATGGACAGCATAACCAGACTTGACCAGTGCCTAGATCGAAAATAATAATACACATCATTTGAGAAACACATAATGGGAAAGTGGGGGCGATGAGGGAGAGTGAATGGTGTATGTGTGTGTATATCTGTTGTGCGTGTGTGTATGAATGTATGTCCACGGGCATATGGCGTAATGGTTAAGAGCGCGGGCTACTAACCCCAAGATTCCGAGTTCAATAATGATAATAACACCAGCAATAGATATCTTGGGAATGAGAACCCAGGTTGTGTTCAAAATTCTACCAGGACACCTGATGATGGCTGAAGAATAAAACAGCCGAAATGTTGTGGTAACAACAAACAAGATGAGGACACACATCCGTCCATTATAAATAATTCTTGGGGCTTGTTTTAGCAACATGTAAGTCATCCGTTGGAGAGTGTATCAAACGGTATGACCAACTCCTAAGTGACTTGGATGGTGCTCTGATGCAACAATACACTAATGCATTGAAGATCAGCACAAACTTGTACCGGTTTATTTTATACAAGATGAGTAAGAAATAACAATAGAAGACCGTAAGTAAATGCACAAACTTCTGCATGCATAGTACTATTGGTTGAATGGTGCAAGTCAGTTTGAAGAAAGTACTGCTATTCTCACGCTATGTCGCAATAAAGATGCAGTACTCTTACCCTATGGCAATGTCTGATTTGACAAAAAAAGTTCTGATAGCTGAGCTGGCGGTACCTTGCGAAGGTAATGAATAGGAATATGAAACGAAAGCATTAAAAATATGAAAGATATAGGAGAATCGTATTAGACACGAGGATGGCAATGTACGTCTTTTCCAGGAGAAGTGATATATTGGTTAGATCCACTATGCTCTGCTAGGTTTGAACTGGACTTGGGAGATAGAGAAAAGATGTGATTCGTGAACTGTAGAAGATAGTAGAAAATACTTTATGCTGGATATATCAGGATAAAATTAAAATGCAGCAGTTGTTGTTTATCCGAAGGTGAGCTCCGACAGACCAGATCTATTATTATTAAAGGCGTTGCAGCTGTGACAGGCCTATCTTAATTTCAGCTTAACATGTCTTCGTTAGCAATATTCTAAGTGCCCTTTCGTTAGCCATCGTATTGTATTTGTGAAAGATTTTGATTGGCTGCTGTTTCTAGCGTGTCGTATTTTAGATTGCTACTGAAAGATGTGAAAATTACGTACATAATTAGGCATTCTCGTCACGTTGTCTGTCGGTTTCAGGTATTCTAGAACCTTCCTCAGACTGGCATTATCTTCGTGATGCTGTGGCGTATACTTGATCAATTCCTGAATGTGACAAAGAAACAGGAGAAAATATCACATGCAGTCAATCAGCGTATTGCGAGTAAACATCTGAGTACTAACGAGAAGTGAGGCAAGGATGCATCTTCGACTATCATTAATGGTTATATATTCTGGATATCTATGTGAGCATACGTGTGTGCGTAAGAATGTGTGCATGCGTGTGTATATGTGTGTGTGTGTGTGTATTCATAACGATGCATTAAAATATCAATTTCATCCAAGGATTATTACTGTTGCTACTGTATATATGTGTGTGTGCTCTCATGTGTTTATTCCTTCCCTGCCTGAGGTTACCGTGGTATTTTCCGTAGGCTTTTCTTTCCACGGACAAACATAATCTTGCTTCTACATTTTAAAAATTCTTCTGTGATACACGATCCCTTTTGATCGTCTTTTTTTTCCTCGACCCCTTTTGATCGGACTTTTACTTTTTTTTCCACTTTTTTCCCTCTTTTTCTTTTTCATTTTCGAAAAGAAAAGCTCTACATTTGTATTTGTCCCCTCTATGTTCAGCCCTGTGTGGCCAATAAAGGAAGTTATCTATCTATCTATCTATCTATCTATCTATCTATCTATCTATCTATCTTCTATCTATCTATCTATCTATCTATCTTCTATCTATCTATCTATCTATCTATATAATATATATATATATATATATATATATGTATATACATACATATACGTAAATGTGAGTATATATATGTGTATATATATGTATATATATATATATATATATATATATATATTATATATATATATATACATATATATACATATATAATATATATATATATATATATATATATATATATATATATATATATATATATATATATATATATAATATATAAACGGCAGTTTGTCTGTGCGTTTTCTGTGTGTCTGTTTTCTCGTACCCTCACTCTGACCACGGCTTTCAACCGATTCTGATGAAACTTGACACACACATAGCCCAATGTCATAATTCAAAACTAACGCAGGGAAAATTTTGAAAAGTTCCCCCAGTTCTGAAAAAAATCGATAAATTCGACATGGGGTCGAGAATCAGAAACCCAAACCACAGACCGTCTAGGGGACGCAACTCCACCTTTTTTAACTCTCAAAAAAATTTACCATCATTTTTTTCCATTTTTTTGCTATTTTTTGGCTATAACTCTCTAAAAATGCTTTATAGTTATTTCCCTTACAAACCTGAGCAACGCCGGGCGATACTGCTAGTATATATATATATATATATTATATATATATATATACATATATATGTGTGTGTGCATGCATATACAGGTTCTTTACTGTTTTGCTCACACGTGCTTTCCACAGCTGCGATAAATAAGGGCGTCCTCTTGTTCACCTGGACCGCATGTTGTCCAGAAATAGCTCCCTACATGCAGAAATACATCTACGCATTCAAAAAGTATCTGTAGCATTTGAGAAGCTTGGAAAGAGAGTCTGGGCAAATCGCAACATCACCAACGAAAGCAAGGTGAGCGCTTACAAGGCTTGCGTACCAATGGTTCTATTGTATTCTTCTGAAACGTGGACAGTGCACCGTAAGCATCTCAAGCTGCTTCAGTGCATTTATCCAAAGTGTTTGAGACACACTCACCGTCATGTGACAAAGTGAAACAACTGACGCAGAAGTCCTTGTAAAGGCAGGTTGCACATGCATCCAGTCATTCATCATGTCTACACAAATGCGTTGGACAGGTCATTCTGTGCGTATGGAAGATAATAGGATTCCAAACCATCTGTTCTACGGTGAACTGTGCACTGGAAAACGTCCTTGGCACGAACAACGATAAAGGTACAAAGACTGCATAGACGGCAATCCGAAGAAACTTCAAATCTATGTAAAGAACTGGGAAGAACTAGCTTTGGGAAAAGCTGAGTGGAGGAAGCATGTAAGGGAAGTTTGAAAAACTTTCGAGGTGTGGGGTGTCGCCTTGAGCATGAAAGGCTTCAGAAGGGCTGTCATTAGAACCTCGATGAGGACACAAAGCGCTGTGAAATGTGTGGTCGTATACTCTTTCCTAAGGCTGGGTATGTCAACCATTTGATGTCCTATGAAAGATCAACTATATGGGTGATTTGACGTGAAGTGTGTGAAAAGGCTTGCGAGTCGATTTGGAGTTTGAAGAGATATACGATGGTTCACAGAAATAATGTCTCACAAAGTGACCCGATCAATCAAGTGGCAGTCTCAACTTTCATCTCTCACTTATGCTACAAACCACATAGATCCAAATCTGCAGGTGGGGTTGGGAGCTGAATAATCATCTAAGAGGTCATAAACGAAAGACCAGAAATGCCACTGACAACGAAGAAGATGTGGGAGATGTACCTTGAGCAAAATTTGGCTGCTATGTCTAGGAAGTCAATTGGATAATGTAGAGTCTTCCTTGTTATGCGGATATGGAAGGAAGGAGAGTCATTTATCTCTCATCTCCGGTTCTAGCAGTAGTCTCCTGCATGTGATTATCAGATAAGGTTGGGTTGATGTCAATAACAATACTTACCCTAACTTCGTAGTAAACTCTGTAGCGCAGCCATTCTGGGTGCTGAAGCATCACTTAAAGTAAAGAGACAAATAAATCCATTAGATTAGTAATAAATTTACAAGCAGTAAAACAAAAACCACCATCTTCAGTATCATCAATAACAGAAGTAACAAGAATTAATATGAGTAATTAATTTTATGTTATTTGTGTTATTTTTGTAGTGGTGGTGGAGTAGTTTCCCTGGATACTTACAGGGTTCCGAAACTGGCGGTTGAGAAGAAAAAAAAGGGTTCTATAAACCGGAAACATGATCCAAATGCTTGCAACAAAATAAACTTTTCCAAAGGCTTTCATGATACCAAGCAGGGGTGTTAAGCCGCTCGATGAGTTAAACCTCCCACCTAAATAGGCCTTAGCGGGATTTGAACTCAGAACGCAAACATATACTGCAAGGCGTCCGCTCTGATGCTCTTACAGTTCTGCCAACCCACCAAAGGTACGCAAACGCTCTAATGAAACAATTACTATATCATTCTATCTTTCGTTAGTTTCTGTCTATCGCTTTCATGGTAAAACTTCAACAACTTATCTCTGTTTCTTTTTATACTGTGGTAGTTCTCACACGCTAATTTTCTACCAGTAACTACACAGATGCATCATGATCTCTCTCTCTCTCTTTCTCTCTCTCTCTCTTTCTCTCTCTCTCTCTTTCTCTCTCTCTCTCTCTCTCCTTCTCTCTCGCTCTCTTTATCCCCCATCTCTCTCTCTCTCTCTCTCTCTCTCTCTCTCTCTCTATATATATATATATATATATTTATATATATATATACATACATATATATACATATATAAAATCCATTCTGTCTGTGTGTGTGCGCAAAAAAAGCCGACTGGCTTGAAATAATGCCACAAAATGCAGTATATTTAAGAGACCAAAAAGGATACAAAAGAGATATTTTCTTCAAACTTGGCATGAAGGAAGGAAAGACTATTTGGTTTCTTTGGAATAGAAAAAAAGCCTGTCTTTATTTCTTCTTTTGCTGGTAATCTCAAATTTAGGTTAAATCAGTGTTTCTCAAAGAGGAGGCCTATGGGATGCTCGGACAAGTTGTTTTGAGAAAATTTGGCTTAAATGTTTGACAACTCAGCACCGTCCATTGAACGAGGAGTGCGTTTTGCTCGTATATATATATATATATATATATATATATATATTATTGAAATGGATAAATGAATTATCTTGTTACGGATTATTCAAAAGATAACCGATACCTGGGTAGCAAAAATCACAACAGAAAAATCACGGTTGAGGTTACGACCATGGGGTCTCAAACCCGTGCCTTTGTGCGGAAATTTGAAGTTTATATATTTAGTGTAGGAAGAAATGGAGCTGATCGAAGATTTAACAAAATTCCTTTTTATTATTTTCTACATATGTTTCAAAGGCTACAAAGTCCCTAATTCGGATTGAATAAGGAGACCATTTTGTAGCCTTCTCTTCAGGAATGGTCTTCTTATTCAATCCGAATTAGGGACTTTGCAGCCTTTGAAACATATGTAGAAAATAATAAAAAGGAATTTTGTTAAATCTTCGTTCAGCTCCATTTCTTCCTACACTAAATATATATATATATATATATATATATATATATATATATATATATATATATATATATATATATATATTATATATATATATATGTATGTATGTATGTATGTATTATGTATGTATGTATGTATGTGCACGTGTTTCTGTTTATATACGTATAAGTGTGTACGTGTTTCTGTTTTGTCTCTACACCACTTGACAAACGGTGTTGGTTTCTTTTTTACGCCCTCATAACTCAGTTGTTTGGCAAAAGAGCCCGATAAAATAAGCGTCAGACTTTAAAAGCCACAGACACTTGGGTGGATTGTGCCTTAAATTGACTACTGTCCAATGACTGAAACAAGATAAAAATACAGATAGAATAGAGTAGCAGTATTCACATACCTGAGAACGGGTCATAAGGTTTTAGTACAAGCTGTAGATGAGAATAAAAAGAAGAAAGGGCGTTAGTGTTTGTGTGGAATAATATACAATATAGACAAACATGGCAAAGTTCATTTTGGAAGCGCACGGCGTGGATCTTCGGGCAAGTGTTGTCCACATTAGTTTCGGAAATTATGCTGAAGCCCATCGACTGGTTTTGAATATACATGTATATTTGCATAGGATGGCCGAGCAGTATCAGTTCACAGAGTCACACGCACACACACACACACACACATGTATGCATACATACATATACACATACACACATGCATGTATACATACGTACATACATGCGTGCATATATGTGTGTGAATGTATGTATGTTGTATGTATATGTGTGTGTGTGTGTATATGAGCTCATCTCTCAGCGCTTGGTGAGCGGCATTGGTTTGTTTATGACCCTGTAACTTGACACTACGCCAAAACAAACTACCAGCATAACTATCAAACATAAAATGAACACTGGGGTCGAATTGTTTGACGACACAAATCAAAGCAATGCCCCAGCGTGGCCGCAGTCCAATGATTGAAAGAAATAAATTTATTTATTTATGCGCCCATTTCAAGTCTAGCCAGGCTCATGGGTCCGGTTTCCCGGTTTCTATGGCGTATGTCTCCCCACTCCCCAGTTGGACGGGACGCCAGTCCATCGCTGCGTTACTCAAGAAATAGGAAGAGAAAGTAAGAGAAAGTTGGGGCGAAAGAGTACATCAGGGGTCGCCACCACCCCCTACCGGAGCCTCGTGAAGCTTTAGGTGTTTTCGCTCAATAAACACACACAACGCCCGGCCTGGGAATCGAAACCGCGATCCTCCGACCGCGAATCCGCTGCCCTAACCACTGGGCCATTCCGCCTCAACGAAAGAATAAAAAAAAAAAAAAAAATGTCTCAAAGAGATAAAGCCATTTGTTTTAATTCGCTTTATGAAATGCCTACTGCCTACCCTGAATATTTACTTACGGCAAATGCCTCGATGAGCTGTAACGCGAAACTAACTACAAACCAGATTCAACATGTTGTCGACTTGTTCTACGCCACCGTTCTTTTCAATATGTGCCTTGATTTTAACCATGTTCTTCATGTATGATTCAAATTTGGGAAGTTCAGAGATCTAGAAATCAAAAATGTCATCATCATTAGCGCCATCATCATCATCATCATCAACAACAACATTATGACCACCACCACCACCACCACCACCACATATACCGTAAATCCTCGAGTACAATCCGCATTTTTTCCCAAAATCTGAAGGTCAAAATTACCCTAGTGTGCACTATATACGAGGTTGAAAATGAAAATTATTTTCTAAGCAATGTCCGAGTCTCTATTTGCTATCTGGCAATGTTTATTCAGACGCATTTTGTGATGTTGGCCACGAAAATACCTTAAGCTAAGCCTGAAGCAATGAAGTCATAAAAGAATCATCCATAACTTGCAATAAGCAACATTTATTAAACGTTATTACTGTAATTACTGTTATTTCTTTATTTTCTGCAAACAAAATGCACAAAGAAGCTACACGTTTTCATTATGTTATATATACAATAATAATAAAGGACGTTACCGTATACATTTTTACAAACCAAGGACGTTATATAGACCTCCTTGATTCAAGTTAGAGAAGGGGTGCGTATTATACACAAGGTTTAGGTTTTTCAGAGGTACAGCCTCCTAAAAATCCCCTGCGTATTATACTCAAGGGCGGACTATACTCGGGGATTTACGGTACTCGCATTAATATTTCGTTATACTTACGAGCTTGTCATAGGGAGGACACATTATCGGATCAGATAAATCACGCTCGATGGCTTCCGATAAGTTTGCCATGAATTCTCGTGTTGGCGGTATCACTTCATTCACAATCTCATAGATAGCCTTGATTGACCCCGAATCCAATATTTTTTCTTCTTTTGATTTCGCTTGCTTTTCCAGAATCTCTCTCACCTGGTGTCATATAAAACAAATAACTTACTTTTAAACACACCATCACAGTCTTCAACAATTCAAGCACAAGCCATCGTCGTATTAGAAACAAGAGGTAAAGCTCCCTCAAATCACATCTCACTGTCTAAGAGGAACATATCTTATAACGTATTTCTATGTGCACCGATGGGATGGTCACATCTGGACTGGCTTTGCTTTTAGAAATACCATGCTTTCTTTACAAAAACACAGAATGATCAGAGAAATGTCATCAAATACCGCTATATACCCGTACATGCATACACACACACACTCACACTCACACACACACACACACACGCACAAACACACACACACACACACACACACACACACACACACAATTCCTATCAAATGTTTCCACAACTGCTGTTGATGTTCGTTCTTGAAACACAACAATAAACATTTAGACAACAAACCGTTGTTTTCGCTTTGTTTATTCATCCCCAACTCACCTTACTTCGTTTACATCATATATCAGTTTCAAATATTGACACAAGGCCGGCAATTTCGGGACAGGGGTTAAGTCGATCACATCGACCCCAGTTTTCAACTGGTACTTATTTCATCGACCCCGAAAGGATGAAAACCGAAGTCAAACCCGGCAGAACTTGAACTCAAAGTAAAGGCGGACGAAATGTAGGAAAGGATTTTTGCCCAGCGCATTAACAAATCCGCTATCTCGCCACCTGTGGTCACATCATATAATAGTTTCAAATACTGGCACAAAGCCAGCAATGTCGGGAGAGGGGTTAAGTCGATCACATTGATCTCAGTGCTCAACTTGTTTTGTCGTCCTCGAAAGGATAAAGGGCAAAGTCAAACCCGGCGGACGAAATGCGGCTAAGCATTTCCCCAGCGCAATAAAGATTCTTATTTCTTTACTACCCACAAGGGGCTAAACACAGAGGGGACAAACAAGGACAGACAAACGGATTAAGTCGATTATATCGACCCCAGTGCGTAACTGGTACTTATTTAATCGACCCCGAAAGGATGAAAGGCAAAGTCGACCTCGGCGGAATTTGAACTCAGAACGTAGCGGCAAACGAAATATTGGTAAGCATTTCGCCCGGCGCGCTAACGTTTCTGCCAGGTCGCCGCCTTAAAGATTCTGTCAGTTCGCCGCTTTCAGTCACATCATATTTTGACACCAGTATAACATTGTAAAAGGTAAAGAGGTGAGGGGTAAAGACCCCTTTCGGCCATGAATGACCATGGGATTGCATCAAGGAAATTGCCCCCCGAGGCTCAAGTCTAGGCAAGGTTGTTTATGGAAGACAAGCAATCAACCATGCATAACAGCCTCTCTTCTCCACGTCACCGATGTTATCCAAGGGAAAGATAAAGGCCGATACATCTTGGGGTCAGAGACGTCACAACTCATTTCTACAGCTGAATGAACTGGAGTGATTGAAATAAACTTGCTCAAGAACACAGTACACAGCCTAGTCCGGGAATCGAACGCACTCCCTCATGATTGTGAGCTCGTCGCTCTACCTACAAAGCCATGCGCCTTCACAGCACAACATTAATACGTTATTTAACTTCTGAGGTCGAATTCTTACCTCGGTGAGATTCAGTAAAGCACTGGTGGAGTTAAACTCTGTGCATGAAATTTCTCCGACGAGGATTTTCCGTAAGGTGAGCAACAGTTTCAGTTTGAAGTTGGTCAGAGCATCGTGACTGGGTGTTTCTGTCCAAACAATCGGATGGACAATATCTATTTCGGCTTCTTTCACACGATCTTCTTGCTGCTGTTGTTCTTGTTGGGCAGCCTGGGTGGAGGTAAACGAAAGGCAATTAGTGAAAGTGGACAATGCAGAGAAGGTAAGGTCTGTGCGTGTGAATGAGATAGCGAGAGGGATAAAAGTGAAGAGACAAAGAACAGAGAGAGAGGAGGAGAAAGAGAAAGAGAGAGGAGGAGAAAGAGAAAGAGAGAGAGAAAAGAGAGAGAGAGAGAGAAAGAGAAAAGGCGAGCAGGGGGTGATAGACATTGATAAGATCTAACGGAAAGTTTTGAGAGGACAGAGAGAGAGAGAGAGAGAGAGAGAGAGAGAGAAGAGCGAGAAGCGAGAGAGAAGAGAGAGAGAGAGAGAGAGAGAGAGAGAGAGAATGGCGAGCAGGGGAAGCAGACGGAGAGAAGATTTAAGGGGAAGTTTGAGAGAAGTGGAGTGACGGGGAGAACGAGAGGGAGATGGATAGATAGAAAGAGGGAGAGAGAGAGAGAATGAGTGTGTGCATGTGTGTGTGTAAGGAAGAGAGAGAGAGAGAGAGAGAGAGAGAGGAGAAAAAGAAGAAAGAGAAAAGGCGAGCAAGAGGTAATAGACATTAAGAAGTTCTGACGGAAAGTTTTGAGAGGACAGAGAGAGAGAGAGAGAGAGAGAAGGAGAGAGAGAGAGAGAGAGAGAGGACGAGCAAGGGAAGCAGACGGAGAGAAGATTTAAGGGGAAGTTTGAGAGAGGTGGAGTGAGGGAGAGAACGAGAGGGAGGGGGAGAGGAAGATGGATAGATAGAAAGAGGGAGAGAAAGTGAAGGAGTATGTGAGAGGAGTGATTGATGAAGGAAGAAAGAGAGGCTGCAAAGAAGGATGCTTCAGTGTCAGAAGGCGAGGTGGAATATGAAAGGGAGAGGAAGCAGGAGAGGGTAAGAACAGAAGAGTATGAGAGAGAGAGAGAGAGAGAGAGAGAGAGAGAGAGAAAGGGGCAGAGAGGAAGAGAGAAAGAAGGCAATGTGATCATGACCATCGTCAACATCATCACCGAGTAGAGGCGCAATGGCCCAGTGGTTAGGCAGCAGACTCGCGGTCGTAAGAACGCGGTTTCGATTTCCAGACAGGGCATTGAGTGTTTATGGAGCAAAAGCACCTAAACTCCACGAGGCCCCGGCGTGGGGGGGGGGGAGTGAACCCCGCTGTACTCTTTCACCACAACTTTCTCTCACTCTTTCTTCCTACTTCTGCCACAAAGCAGAGTAACCATAGTGTAACCCACTATGGTGTGGTAAACTTTCATACCCTAGTCTAGATTGCGAATCCTCTGTACCCCAGGATAGTTCAGCTCGCCACCCGTTAAAAGCCACCGTTTACGGAATGAGGATCACAAAGTAGCTTTCGCGCCCGTGCAACCGACAGTCTATCGCGTGTGGTTGGTGGATCTTCAAGTTGCCACACGCACTCTTTGTAGCGTAGAGTAGGCTCGACTTAGAGATTGTTCATTGTGGCTAATGGCGTGAGCCCTGATTGGAAGAAGAAGAAGAAGAAGAAGAAGAAGAAGAAGAAGAAGAAGAAGAAGAAGAAGAAGAGAAGAAGAAGAAGAAGGAGGAGGAGGAGGAGGAGGATGAGAAGAAGAAGAAAAAAGAAGAAGAAGAAGACATCATCACAGCTCCCGGTCCCCTATCGAGACAACTGGATCGCTCAACACCACTACTACCACCACAAGCCAACCAGGGGCTCTCTAGATGGTTGCTCGACCTGCTAGAAACAGCAGCCATATTCTTCTCAAATCACACTCCCCCTGCCTTGAATGAGGAGAAAATGCGTTACTTAATCTACTCGATGCACTTAGAAAGATGGAGTTGATCACGGGTAGAATAAGCCTTCTTGGTCTGGACTGGTTCTAGAGCTAAATAACAAGTCCCCCACCCCCCCACACACACACACTGAGCATTACTTTAGCAATAAACACTGCTTTACCCCACCACCCGTACCAATAATATTAGCAAAAACATAAACTGTACAGCCATCATCATAACCTCGAGTATTACATCTACCACCACCACCACCGCCACCTATACCACTATCACCACCGGCACCACTACCACTACCGCCACCGCCACCACCATCAGGACGACCACCGCCACTACCATCACCGCCATCGCCATCACCACGGCCTCCACCACGATGACCACGACGATGACGACGACGATGACCGCCATCACCACCACCACCGTCACCTCGATCACTACCTCGCCACCGCCACCATCAAGACAATCACCACCACTACCACCACTGCTCCACCACGACCACCACTACCACCACGACCACGACCACCACCACCACCATCACCACGATCACTACCACGCCATCGCTACCATCAGGACAATCACCACCACTACCACCACTACCGCCACCACCACCATCACCACGATCACTACCACGCCACCGCTACCATCAGGACAATCACCACCACTACCACCACTACCGCCACCACCACCATCACCACGATCACTACCACGCCACCGCTACCATCAGGACAATCACCACCACTACCACCACCGCCATCGTCATCACCACTGCTCCACCACGATCACCACGACCACCACGACCACCACTACCACGACCACCACCATCACCACCGCGCCACTACCACCAACATCACCAGCCCCATTAGCACCAGCAACATCCCCACAGCTACGTCATCATCACCATCATCTCCACCATTCTTCATCGCCGTCATCATATTTACCACGAACTCCACCAACACCCCCAATAGTCAACATCACCACCACCATCACCATCACCATCACCATTCTAGTACGAGTACCATTGCTCTCAAGGCTACTACCACCACCACCACCACCACCATCACCACCACCATCACCACCACCACCACCACCACCACCACCACCACCACCACCACATCATCATCATCACATCATCATCATCATCATCATCATCATCATCATCATCATCATCATCATCATCATCATCATCAACATCACCATCATCGTCATCATCATCATCATCAATATCAGCACCACTATTATTATCAACCTCACTATAACAACTACCCTCCCAGTTCCATCATCGAAATTGACCCAACAAGGCTTTTACGAGGTTACTTGATTTGCTAGAAATGGCAGCTGAATTCTCTTCGACTCTTCTTACCCTATCGTTTTGTTAAAAGCTGTGTAAACACATTAGATAATGTAGTCAGTCCTACGCATAAAGGTACACAAACGCCGCCGTCGTTCAACCAGCTTGAGATAGCAACCGAATTTCCCCTCAGGCGGCGGCCATGACCTTCGCAGTTTTTCGGCTACCAGAGAGCTTGATGTCGCTGATGTGCCTAGCATCTTAAAAATGGAAAAACACGTTTTGGGATATAAATATATATACACCGGTGGAGGCGCAATGTCCCAGTGGTTAGGGCAGCGGACTCGCGGTCGTAGGATCGTGGTTTCGATTCCCAGACCGGGCGTTGTGAGTGTTTATTGAGCGAAAACACCTAAAGCTCCATGAGGCTCCGGCAGGGGATGGTGGTGATCCCTGCTGTACTCCTTCACCACAACTTTCTCTCACTCTTACTTCCTGTTTCTGTTGTACCTGTATTTCAAAGGGCTGGCCTTGTCACTCTCTGTGTCACGCTGAATATCCCCGAGAACTACGTTAAGGGTACACGTGTCTGTGGAGTGCTCAGCCACTTACACGTTAATTTCACGAGCAGGCTGTTCCGTTGATCGGATCAACCGGAACCCTCGTCGTCATAACCGACGGAGTGCTTCCATCCATATATACACCGATGGGATGGTCACAACCGGAACCCCTTTGAATATTGGTCTGCTCGGCCGAAGATGACTTTGGGTTAAACATCAAGCAAAGGAACCAGCGAACGTGCTTCTAGGTTCGGTCTGTTAGAAATAGCAGCTAAATCTAAATCTCGACATGGGAATAAAGATGTATCGGTTTTAATTTTTGACACAAGGCCAGCAATTTCAGGGGAAGGATTAAGTCGATTACATTG
Source organism: Octopus sinensis (assembly GCF_006345805.1). Classification (NCBI taxonomy): domain Eukaryota; kingdom Metazoa; phylum Mollusca; class Cephalopoda; order Octopoda; family Octopodidae; genus Octopus; species Octopus sinensis. Next base: position 22,683,686 of record NC_043002.1, on the reverse strand, counting down.
ACCCTAATACACAACTGGTACTTATTTTATTGACCTCGGTGGATTTTGAACTCAGAACATAGAGACGGACAAAACGCCGCTAAGCATTTTCCTCGGCGTGCTAACGATTCTACCAGTTCGCCGCCTTTTTTTAGATCAGTGGTTCCCAGCCTAGGATCCGCGGACCCCAGGTGGTCCGCAAAGGTAGTACTGGGGATCCGTGAACTAAATTCATGATTGATTGTTGAAATACATAAATCCGGAGGAGAAGCAGACTCTAAGATACAGTTCTATACTTAAGAGAAGGGGAATTATGTACATTATTTACATTTTGTTTGTTGTTAACACAACGTTTTGGCTGATATACCCTCCAGCCTTCATCTTGAGGAAATTTCGAACCTGGGTTCTCATTCCTAAGGTATTTTTCGATGTTGTTGTTATTATTTCGTCTTCTTCTTCTTCTTCTTCTGATTATTATTATTATTATCATTATTATTATTACTATTCAGGTCGATCTCGGAATCTTGGGGTTAGTAGCTTGCGCTCTTAACCACTACGTCATATGCCCGTGGGCAACAATGGAGTGAATTTTAGGGCTTATAAATCTAATATTCTCCTATCCTTCTTTAATACCGGTTTCCATATGCTGTTCATATCTGCACTCGGTCTGCTTAGGAGGTTGTTGTGTCCTAGCATATGTCCTGCTTCATTTAGTTTTCGTATTTTCCAGTGGTGTTCTCTGTCTATTATTTTAACTTCATCCCACAGGAGGAAATGGTCTCCATTTTTCCATACATGATCAGCTATACCCGATTTATCAATATCTCCCCATGTCACAGCTTTGCGATGTTCCTCTACCCTTATTTTGAGGGGGCGGCATGTTCCGCCTTTGTATAACCTACCACAGCTGCAAGGGATGGAATACACGCAGTCTTTGGTCATATTCTCTTCTATTGGTGGTTTTACTCGAAGTAGATATTTGCGAAGTGTTGTATTACTTTTGAATTCTGTCCTGATGTCATGGGCCGCATGTCTTTTGTATCTTTTCAGAGAGGCCTTTCACATAGGGTAGACAGACTGTGGACAGTTTATCGGTTTCATCCTCTCTTTTCTTCCTAACCGGAGTGGAGAGTATGCTTTTGGGGCAGTTGTTGCTTAATGAGTTGTTGCTTTCTTTGTGGTGGGTATCATGATCGTTACTTATATGATCGCTACTTCGTGATCGTTACTTATATCCATTGCTCGATGTTTTAGGCACTGAGCAATCCCTCTCTTTACACTGTATGGCTGGTGGGAGTTGAAGTTGAGGTATCGTCCAATGAAGGTCGGCTTGCAGTATACGGATGTTCTGAATCCATAGTTGGTGCGTGTTATTAATTCGTCCAGGAATGCTAGCTGATTGTCTTTTTATTTTTCCATTGTGAACTGTATGGATGGCTTTATTGAGTTCACATGATCTAACAGCACTTGGACATCTTCCTGGTGGGGCCAGAGTATGAAGGTGTCATCAACATATCGTAGCCATAGGATTGGTTTTAGTGCTGTTGATCCTAAAGCCAAATTCTTAAAGTATTCCATGTATATGTTTGCTATTATCGGTAATAATGGCGAACCCATAGCTAAACCCTCTGTTCTGTCGATATATATCAGTGTCCATACTGAAGTAGGTAGTTTCTACACAGAAGGTCATCATTTCCATCAAGTTTCTTAGTGCTATACTATTGCGTTCTTTTAGATGGGTGTCAGTCACTAGTTTTTTCTTGAATTACCTATAGTGCTTCACCAGTTGGGACTTTGGTGAACAGGTTTATCACATCTAGACTCACTATCTGGTTGGATGCAATGGGGGTATCATTGATCAATTCTGTGAAGTGGGTGGAATTCTTCACGTACAATGTTGGCTTTCCTACTAATGGACTCATTATATCCACAAGGAAGCGGCTCAGTGGATGACATGCTGAACCTCTACAGCTCTCTATAGCTCTTAATGGAATACCATCCTTGTGAATCTTAGGAAAACCGTGCTTGTGTGGTAGTTTACTGTAGTGTTGAGTCAGTCGTCTGTACTTCATTGGTGTAAAGTGATCCTTGTTCTTGATCAAGATCTGTGACAACTCTCCCTCTGTTTTCAAAGTAGGGTCTTTACTTTGCCAGTTTTTCCGAGTAGTCAGACTTGTTTATCACCACTGTAGCATTCTCCATTGTCTGCTGCAAGTATTATGATCGAATTGTCACTCTGTAGTCTTTTGATAGCGAACGTTTCTTCCTTAGTGATGTTTGGCTTGGGAAGTTTCGCTTTTTCTAGTACCTGTCTCACTTTCCCCTTTAGTTCATCTCCCTGAGCTTTTGGTATCTTTATAGCTATCTCTTCAATAGGAGCTATTATGTCCAAGTATGGAATGCGCTTGAAGGTTGTTGCAAAGTTGAGACCTTTGTTCAGTACTGCTTCTTCAGAGCTTTCTAGATGTCGGCTACTTTTATTAATCACTGCTTTCACGGGTGGGTGACGTACTTCATTCTTCCTTCTCTGACCTTTTTAATCTGGCGTGTCTTCACAATTTCACCATCTGCAGACCGAGTGCAGATATGAACAGCATATGGGAACCGGTATTAAAGAAGGATAGGAGAATATTAGATTTATAAGCCCTAAAATTCACTCGATAATTTCCCACGGGCATATGGCGTAATGGTTAAGAAGCGCGGGCTACTAACCCCAAGATTCCGAGTTCAATTCCAGGCAGTGACCTGAATAATAATAATACCGAAAAATACCTTAGGAATGAGAACCCAGGTTCGAAATTTCCCCAAAACACCTGATGAAGGCTGGAGGGTATATCAGCCGAAACGTTGTGTTAACAACAAACAAGATGAGAACGAATATCCGTCAATTGTAAATAGTGTAAATAATGCACACTCTAAGATGTAGAGCAGTTAATATTATAGTGGGGTAGGTCGGTTTATGGGGTTGCCCTGGGTTTCTTGCTCATAAGGGGTTTAGCTTTACAGCGTATATTCAGACCTCAAACAGCAGTGTTTGGTGTCTGAAGATAAACCCAGGGCAACCCCATAAACCGGTCTATCCCACTATAATATATATATATATATTATATATATATATATATATATATATTAGGATAAGCATATTAAGAGGTGGCCATGGGAAAATTCATATAAATAAAAGGGCCGGGAACCACTGTCATAGAGTCATAGATAGACACATTGGACAATGTAGTCTTACACATGGAAAGAAAAGGAAAAGGAAAAGGAAAAAATAAAAAATATAATGGGATCATAACTAACTGAAACTCCATCGATGATAGATCTTGTGGTTAGGATTTTACACTCAGGATCGCAATATTATGGTTTCGATTCGAAGACCAGGCGGTGCTTTGTGTTCTTGAGGAAAACACTTCATTTCACGTCGCTCCAGTCCACTCGGCTGTAAATGAACAGCCCTACGACGTACTAGCATCTTCCTCGGGGGGAATGACGAGATCTTAGTCATGTTTTTTAGAAGCACTCCGTCGGTTACGACGACGGGGGTTCCGGTTGATCCGATCAACGGAACAGCCTGCTCGTGAAATTAACGTGTAAGTGGCTGAGCACCCCACAGACACGTGTACCCTTAACGTAGTTCTCGGGGATATTCAGCGTGACACAGAGAGTGACAAGGCCGGCCCCTTGAAATACAGGTACAACAGAAACAGGAAGTAAAAGTGAGAGAAAGTTGTGGTGAAAGAGTACAGCAGGGATCACCACCATCCCTGCCGAAGCCTCGTGGAGCTTTAGGTGTTTTCGCTCAATAAACACTCACAACGCCCGGTCTGGGAATCGAAACCGCGATCCTACGACCGCGAGTCCGCTGCCCTAACCACTGGGCCATTGTGCCTCCACTCTTAGTCATGTACACGGCAAGGGAACCAGATTCCCCATCCCATGAGTTTTAAAACACGTTTATGTAATGTAATATAACTGCTTTATCAAGGTTGATCTAGGACTAAGAACATTACTATCACATGTTAGTGTAGTTAATCAATGTGCTAGAAACAGCAACCAAATCTGCTTTAAATCACACCTCACTCTAATTGTTAAAAAATACAAAACCTAAACAGAAATAACATATTACGTAATGAGAAAACTCACAGCTTCGGCTATGTACATATCTAGGGTCTCGTATTCACCCATGTCACGCAAAACACACTCTAGTGTCAGCGGGTCTATGTTGGTGTCATCATAATTTACTTCCATCAAATTGGCTCTGCCATACCATTCGCATTCTGGATCAGGAACTTCAGCAAAATGGGTTTTAAGACTGCTGTCGGGGACACAGCATGATTCGTTCGGCGTGTTAGACTGCCGAACCATTGTTGCTGTTATTTTTTCTCTACTGGATGTGCTATATGTGTTGCTATTGTTGTTGTTAATACCACACTGGCTGAATTTCTGTCAGTAGATAATATGGCTGTTGATAACGTTACTGTTTAAATATGTCACTAATGGTGCAGTTTTTGCTACTGTAGTCGATGAGATTTTGTTTGTTCTAACTTAGCTTTTGATAATGCTATTGTCAAGATAATGTTGCTATTGTTGCTGCAAATGTCGTTGCCCACAATGTTGATAATGCTATATATCTAACGTTACCATTGTAACTTTTACTGTTGCTTTTGGTACTGCTGTTAAAATGATATCGCTAATTATTTTGTTTTGGTGTTGATGTTGCTGCCGTTGTGATGTTATCTTTGTTGCTACCGTTACTATGTTATCGATGTTGCTATAGTTGTTGCGAACATGCTCCGTTGATTTTTTAATATTTTTTTAGCTATTCATGTTTCCGTTGTTATTGTTGTTATCACAAGTTGCTGTGTTAACTCTAGTTGCTGCAGCTGCTGCTGCTGGTATTATTAATGATGTGTTACTATAGCTACTGCTGACGTATTTCTGCCGTTGCTAATGATATTCTTTGTTTATTGTTGATGTAGTTATTATGCACCTTCTTGCATCTTCTTGTAGCTACAACTGCTACCGCAATTAACGTATCTGTTTATTTCTTTACACCGCTTTTTTTTTTCTATGGCTGTTTCCGTTAACATTGTAACTTGTTGCTAATTTTGTCACTGAATATTTCACATTTTCCAGTTTCAACAGCCGTTGCAAATTTGGTCTTTCTTGCTGTTTTGTTCTCTCGCCGTCCTCGTCTCTCTTCTATTGTTATGTTGCTTTGCTGTTCTGCTGTTGTTTTATAGTTTATGGTACCATTTTAACTGAACTTAGGTGGCTACTACCGTTTGTTCATGCTGTTACCGAAACAGCTGATAATTAAAATAACACTAGTCTCAGCGCCTATTCCAGCCGTTTCTTGGTCAGCTGCCGCGGTTGATTGAAATGAAAAAATTGCTGCATCTGAAAAATATTACGAAAAGCGGACATGTTTAATTTTGGTCAATTATATTTTATTTTAGCTAATATCATTATAGTACATTGCAATTATAATGGCAAGAGTTACAAGGGAGCATCTTTGAAACTCGATCGGAACCAATACCATGAAATCTCTTATTCGAATTCGCGGGTTTATCAAATGTTATTACTTTTTACAGTAATCCCTCGACTATTGCAGAACATCCGCGATAGGTGAAAATCCGCGAAGTAGAAACAGTAGTGTACTGTATATTTTTTAATTTATGTCTATAATTTGTATATATTTATTTTATTATAAATGCAAAACAACACCTCACATTCGCCTCCTGAGTTCTATTTGCCATACAGTATGTCTGATTCCTTGTTTACTCATCTACGGTACACCACGTATTCTCTTTTAATATATATTTAATTAATGTGTTATACAGTGCAGTACTGTACTCTATTTGTATGTATTAATTTAATTACTTTTAGGCGTGAAAATGTTTATCTTATCACAGAAATAATCAAAATCTAAAAAGAAACGAATATCTATCGGCCGTAGAAACCCGCGATATACTGAGGAGTCCGCTATATGAATTTACATAGGAGTGGCTGTGTGGTAAGTAGCTTGCTTTCCAGCCACATGGTTCCGGGTTCAGTCCCGCTGCGTGGCACCTTGGGCAAGTGTCTTCTACTATAGCCTCGGGCCGACTAAAGCCTTGTGAGTGGATTTGGTAGACGGAAACTGAAAGAAGCCCGTCGTATGTATATATATATATATATATATGCGTGTGTGTGTGTATTTGTCCTCGCCCCAACATCGCTTGACAACCGATGCTGGTGTGTTTACGTCCCCGTAACTTAGCGGTTCGGCAAAAGAAGCTGATAGAATAAGTACTAGGCTTACAAAGAATAAGTCCTGGGGTCGCTTTGCTCGACTCAATGCGGTGCTCCAGCATGGCCGCAGTGAAATGACTGAAACAATTAAAAGAATTATATTAACCAGAAAAATCCGCGATGCACTGAGGGCGCGATAGGTGGGCCGCGATATGGCGAGTGATTGCTGTATTTGTCTTTCACAGTTCTACATTGACAAAAGATTCAGTATGTGTACATTGTGTGTGGGTGTATGTATATATGCTTTGTGTGTGTGTATTTGTGTGTGTGTGTTTGTGTGTGTGTGTGTGTGTGTGGGGGGGTTTAAGTGCGCATGTGTGCGTGTGTGTGTGTGTTCGCGCGCGGATGCTTGCGCGTTTGTATGTGTGTGTTATGTCAAACTTTTACAGTCTACTCAGAGTTTCGTCCTGGATTGTTTACGACTGTGGAGAAGATAAAGAGATAATGGACAAGACTCAGGGTAGACTCTCGGCGTTTAATATAATAAATATATCTATCTACTCTACTGAATGTATTGAGTTCTACATCAGATAGGATAGTCTTTTCTCCTGTAAAGTATATTTAAACATACTCTACAATGTATATACTACACACACACACACACTCTCTCTCTCTCTCTCTCTCTCTCTCTCTCTCACACACACACACACACACATCATTTATTGTCCGTCTTCCATGCCGGCATGGCTTGGATGGTTTGATAGAATCCGACGAATCTCTAGCTCCAATATCTGTTATGATATGGTTTCCACGGCAGGTTGCCCTTCCCAAAACCATCCACTTTACAGTAAGTACTGGGTTTCTTTACAATACCTAAGACTGAACAGAGTTAGTATAAAAGATCATTTGTTGCCCATATGTAACAGGTCATTCCTCTCCACATCATTGATGTTGCAGGGAAGGGCAAGGACCAAAGCATCTTGGCACAAGGGTTGTCGTAGATATTGCCAGAATAAAACTCAAGACGTCAGGCAGCCTAAAGCAATCCAACAATAGATTTGCCCTCAGAGTTTAATCCCAAATCCCTCCCCACAGGCGGGTGCAGCTATAAGGCAACAGAGGTTTGAAATAAGGGTTTGTCCTCCTAGATAATAATTTGCCTTCCTAAGCTGACGAGTTCTGTCTACACTTATATATCAAGTCAGTCTCGCTTTTTCGAGACGGACCTGGAAAAATGAGCACTTGAGGCCACGAACGGAAATGAGAAGACTGACAAACTAGCCGGTTGATTGATTGATCGTTTGATCGAGCGAGTAATCAACAATCGATTAGGTAAATGGTCAATTAGTTAACTATTGACTAATAATTATATGTAAATTAATGCCGGTGCGTGTTTCTTATTGGTAAAATGATTTGCCAAACATACAACATATAAAATATATATTTCAGATATATGTATGTAAATGTGTGTGTGTGCGTGCGTATGCGTGTGTATGCGTGTGCATGCATGCGCAATGTTAGGCACCAGTCGGTAGAAAGCCAGTCGGATGAATGCCATCAAGTTTGGTCCCGAGTCAACTGGAATTGTTCCAACGTGGTTGTAAATCAAGGATGCATGAGCCTTGGATGAGTTAGGGTTTTCTGGACGGAAGCTGGGTCTTCATTAACTCCGGATATGTCTTCTGAGTCGGGTTGTCTGATTGTTGAGGTATCCAAAATGTACAATGACAACAGGTAACATCACTGATGAAATGTCTAAGCGCATCAGACATTGATGTGTGAGAAAACCTGAATGGACTAATCAGTGACTACAAGAACCAGGTTGATCTTATTACCAAGAACGGTGTGGCGATAGATGGCGAAACAACGGACAGTGAAGGTTAGCAGACTCGCCTGTATCTTATATGAAGAAGAACCTACAATAAGCTACCGATCAACATAAGGAAAGATAACCCCAAGGATTCTTGAGAGGTAGGAAGATGGGATCGTAGAACAACCAAGAATTAATGGTGAATTTGAAATGTGCTGCAAAAAGATACGTCAGAATCCTCATTGCCTGAAGATCCACCAGGCCAAGATGAAGTGTGTGCAGACGGTGCAAGAGTCACAGCGTATAGGAACCTTCTCTGTTGTGACGTAAGAGGAACAAGTTCCGGAATCAGGCCATAGTTCTCGAAACCTTTTGGTGTTGCTAACCTCAGCCTAACACAAAGTAACAAAACATAATTGAGTAAAGTGGTCCCAAGCTAACATGGAGAAGGAGTAAGTCAAATTTGATAAAAAAAAAAGAATCTTGACTCAACCTGGAAGTAAGGACTAAGGGAAATGTTGATTGTCGGTTCCAGATAATGACTACCATCATCAGCCGAACAGTTGAAAGGGTAGGGACTGGTGGAGGAAAAATTACCGAAACATTATGAGCAACAGAACTAATAAGACCCACCTCCTCAGTGTAAAGCTTAAGAGCTTTAGGCGTAAAGCTTAAGAGCTTTAGGCGGTAGTTCAAGGGGGTAAAATATGAAGAGAAGGGACTTCTCCCAGGGCTGCGAAGTATCATCCGCAAAAAAACTTATGACTTAGAGGAAGGGCTGAGTGGTGTCAGAGACGGCGACAGAAGAGTGTCAGAGTACAAGCTGCATTTTAACAAACCCTTATAAATCTATGAAACAGCTGCTGAGCCGAAATGCACCATTCCAATGGTGATATACACACACTTCAGAGACACCTTCGAAAGTGCATCTAGGGACTATGACATCGGCCACAGCACATCTTTGATCAATCTTCCAATACCGACTCTAGAATTTGATGGAAAGCAGCTCATTTGGAAAGAGGTCTACGAATTTGTCAAGAAGGCAAGTACAAGTTCATCTTCAGAACCGAATAGATAACCTTAGAAAGTATACAAGAATTGCCTAAGGGTACTATGCAGGCTTTAAAGAATTTCGAGATGATATAGAAGAAAGGTAAGGTGGTTTGTCAGTGAAAGGTTGAAAAAAAAGATCCAAACAAAAAAGATCGAAGAACATCAGTCAGTTTAGAGTCCTCTCGTTACTCAGTATTAAAGTAAGATATTCTAAAGTATTGTTTCTGGGTGTCTGACTGGCTGGGTATTGCCAATGTCTGTGGATCCATACCCCACAAGCCAATAGAAGAGGCATTGAACAAGCACCATGTTCCTGGACTACTAAAACAGCTTCAGCCAGTGAGTCTTTGCTGAATCTGAAATAACAGGGCAACAATAGTTCGAGACGGGTAACATGTTAATGATATCTTTTTGAGCTTACTATCAACATGCATTTAAAGTCGTCTGAGGAATAGCACAGCCTCTTACCAAGTCTGATGTCCTGTACCCTTCAATCAGGATTTTTATAGTTGACTTGGTTGGGACAACAATATCGTAGGGGACAGGAAAGCCCTTATAAAGCTGATTGAACTTCAAGTCAGTAAAGTCTAAGTTTCTCATGCATTGAAGAAAGGTAAGGACAGGAACAAGTTTTGCACCACAGTTGGGAGTTGTGATGGGTCACCTCATCAGCAGACTGAAGCGAGTGTTCATGGTGACCTGTCCTGGAGAGGTGCTACTCTACCAAGAGGCCTGTGACCTAATAAAGGTTTTTCATGCTGGTATTAAGGTCAGACCAGGGCGGAATCGAAGAACAGCAAGTACTATAGATACTGCAGAATCGGGGCTAAGGTCTACAAAACCCTGGTGAATGTAGTGCCCAGTAAATGGACTGACATGGGTGGTGGCCGAGCACTTTGCTATGACGTGAGTTAAAGATGTGAGATTGCAATGTAAGATCCTCACTGACGGTAACACCGGGCATATGCAGTAGTCTTAAGGGTTCTTATGGTATGTTGTTCATATTTAGAGGTGGGTCTGTTGAGATATTTTCTTGATATGTGTATTGATCGTGTCTTTGAAGGAAAAACTGTCATGACACATCGGAGTGTGTTTCGGAGGTTTCTATTCGTAAATCAGGGCAATTTATTGTAAGAGGAACAAAGGGTAGTGCTATCCGCAAAGAATTGGGTATTGTGGGAGGTAGTGGCAGATAATTCGTTGGCGAAAAAGTGTAAAGAACCAAACTGAACATTGGAAAATACCAGAATTGAGAAATTGGGTTGGACGGGAAAAATTGTGCTGCCAGCACAACACACGTTGCGATGGTTTGATGTGACAGGCACGCCAGATGGGATATAGTCCGTAGGCAGTTAGTTTTGCTTCGAATTTCACCTATCACATATAACAATGTTTTGCTGATGTTAAGTCAATGTTGATTTACGTGTACATATTTCATTAAGTATGGATAAATGAAGCATGTCTTTGTATAATTAACCTCAGTATGACCAACAGAATCATTGTTGATAGGCTCAGTCGATAAGGTCAAATATAGTCAGCTGTTAGGTCAACTATATATACCATGTGGCAAAACTAACGTGGATCTGCAGGTAAGTCCTCCAACTTGACATCACAAGATGATATTTATTTATATCTAAGAATTGTAGTAAGATGGAGTAACGAGTGTTTATTTGTTTTGTGGTGCTGAGATCTATTTCTCCTGCAAAGAAAACAAACTGTTCTCGACCGGCGCCGAAGAATTTACCGTTCATCCATTTCAAGCTACTCAGCGGAAAACAGAGATAAATATCGGTACAGTCCGTGTTTGATTTGTAAAAATGAGTAAAACAATCTAAGGGCGAGCAAAATATGATGACGACTGCAGCGAAATTTGAACTCCCATTGCAAAGTTGCATTGGAGCTAGTACTAAATAATGTGTGTCATTTAATATAGAACTACAAAACTTTACAGCTGCAGACACCATTATTGGTTTCATACAGTACATATTGATTTCTATAACAAACATAAGACCTTTATGAATGTTTACGTATTAACATCTCAATCTCCCTCCTCCTCTCTCTCCCTCCCTCTCCCTCTCTCTCACTCTGCTAGCGTACACTTAAAAATCTACATGTTGAACTAGTTACTGAACAGATTTTTTTTCTCAGAAATCGATCCATAATTCCCTAGAAATATGCATCAATTATAGATAAGCCATAATGGATCAAATAATTCGTCCTCTTGCGGACCACACAGTAGGATAAGAAAGTACAGTTCAAGTTAAATATCAACTTACCAGCCTAGTCAGCGCAGTAACGGACTATTCTGTTTTTCTTTTTAAAACGAAAAGCGACACCATGGAACGCACTGAGACGTCTATTGCAAATTTGACACCACATTGGTCACGTGGCTATGAAATTCCCCGTGATTGGAAAGCCACGTGATTGGTTTCTATGTAGGAAAGAAGTCGCTGAGCTAGTACTGTTCCAATTTATTAACGAAATAACATGATTCTTTCGAAGGACAACAATATTCCTTCTCTGTTTCTTCTTTATTGATTCATTTATTTTACAAATATGGCCAGAACATTCCAGGATCTTCTAAATTCGGAGAAGGACGGAAAACAACAAAAGTTTAATGAGGCATCTGCTTGTAGATATCTCTTCTCAAAAATTTCTTTCACAATCAAATATTCAATTGAGTAGACTATATCTATCTATCTATCTATCTATCTATCTATCTATCTATCTATCTATCTATCTATCTATCTATCTATCTATCTATATATATATATATATATTATATATATATATTATATATATATATATATATATATATATTCTTTTACTCTTTTACTCTTTTACTTGTTTCAGTCATTTGACTGCGGCCATGCTGGAGCACCGCCTGTAGTCGAGCAAATCGACCCAGGGACTTATTCTTTAGAAGCCCAGTATTTATTCTATCGGTCTCTTTTGCCGAACCGCTAAGTGACGAGGACGTAAACACACCAGCATCGGTTGTCAAGCAATGCTAGGGGGACAAACACAGACACACACACACACACACACACACACACACCACACACACACACACACACACACACACACACACACACACACACATGTATATATATATATATATATATATATATATATATATATATATATACATATATACGACAGGCTTCTTTCAGTTTCCGTCTACCAAATCCACTCACAAGGCATTGGTCGGCCCGGGGCTCTAGCAGAAGACACTTGCCCAAGATGCCACGCAGGGGGACTGAACCCGGAACTATGTGGTTGGTTAGCAAGCTACTTACCACACAGCCACTCCTGCGCCTATATATATAAAATATATATAAATGTAAGATCCAGGGATTGAGGTGTAGGAAGAAACTTATCTTCAAGCAATCCGTAGTAAATATACATGGAAAAAAAAACCTTTCAGGGACAATAGTTTTTTTGTTTGTTTTTTTTGAGACGTTGTGATTTTTATTCTTATCGAAGTACGATAAACTGAAAAAAATTTTTTTTTATATTTCTCGGTAGGCGACCGAGGTCACCGGATGTGCGAATAAGAGAATACAAGAGTTGCGGAATGGAGTAGATAAGATCCGGGATACAGATGTTTCATAGCGAGCGGAACCTCAGAGGTGATAAATATCCTGGCGAGATGTATATTGAAGGCTACTCTTCAGGCCGAGGATATCTGGATGAAATGAAAGTTTACATTGCCGCTCGCTATGAAACATATATAGCACTGATCTTATCTACTTAATTCCATAACTCTTGTATTCTTATTCCCATACCCGACAACCCTGGTCGCCGACTCTCTGAGTGTGTGTGTGTGTAGTATATATACAGGGTAGTATATACCCTGTAGTAAATATAAGGCGGCGAGCTGTCAGAAACGTTAACACGCCGGGCGAAATGCTTAGCGGTATTTCGTCAACGTTACGTTGTGAGTTCAAATTCCGCCGAGGTCGACTTTGCCTTTCATCCTTTCGGGGTCGATAAATTAAGTACCAGTTACGCACTGGGGTCGATGTAATCGACTTAATACCTATGTCTATCCTTGTTTGTCCCCTCTGTGTTTGGCCCCTTGTGGGTAATAAAGAAATAAGTACATATACAGGGTGATTCAAAAGTAGTCATATATAGGAACGATTTATCTTTTTTATAAGAAACAGTTTATAAGAAGTTTTTTTTTTCTTTTTTTGTGGCAGGGTGGTAATTAGCTTGTTTACCAACCACATGGTTGCGGGTTCATTCCCACTGCGTGACATCTTAGGCAAGTGTCTTCTACTATAGCCTCGGGCCGTTCTTGCTCCACTTACTCCAGATGGAGCAAGAACACATACGGAAACGAAAAGTAGCGCCGGGGATCAATGAAATAAATACCAACTAAATCTTCGGTTCAATCTGTTTAGCAATTCTTTCTCACTAAGATGCAAATAAATATGCAAGATAATTTTTAATTCTTTATTCTGCAAGAATCGACTAGAGAGTCAGTCAGTTCGCCCAAATGTCCGTCCGTCTGTCCCGCCGTCCGTCCGTCTGTCCCGCCGTCCGTCCGTCTGTCCCGCCGTCCGTCCGTCCGTCCGTCCATCCATCCATCCATCCATCCATCCATCTATCCATCCATCCATCCATCCATCCATCTTCTCTGCCCACTACTTAATTACCAAGCGTGACTAACTGAGACTATATACGAGGGGCGTTCAATAAGTAATGTCCCTGACCCACTTGCATTGTTGGAGCTAGCTGAAATTTTGCGTGTGCAATTATTTATATCTCTATAGAGTAGGTGGCAAATTACAGCTCTGAACTAATCGGGGTTTCTGATTTACAGGTGTTTGAACTGAGTCAAGTGTGAAATGGAGCCTGTTGAGTGTCGAGTAGTGATCTGGTTTTTGTATTTGAAAGGACGCACACCACGGGAGACTTTTGATGAAATGAAAGTAACTTATGGTAACGATGCCCCATCATATGACCTTGTAAAACGCTGGCATCGTGAATTCAAACATGGTCGGAACTCGGTGGAAACAGCTCCCAGATCTGGTCGCCCCACTTCTGCAATTGATGAGGCATCTGTCCGTCAAGTTGAGGCTGCCATTTTGGAAGATCGACGAATAACTATTCGCCAAATAGCCCATGAGGTCAAGATTAGTACCGGGTCTGTGGAAACTATCATTCATGACCATTTGCATATGCAAAAGGTCTCTGCCAGATGGATTCCCAAGTTGCTCACACCTTTCCAGAAGCAAGAACGCGTTGAGTGCTCGAGGATGAATTTGGAGATGTGCCAAGAAGATGAGTCAAAATTTTTCAAAAAACTGATTACACAGGATGAAACCTGGTTCCATCACTATGATCCAGAGACCAAAGCCCAGTCAATGCAGTGGAAGCACCGTGACTCAACTCCTCCAAAGAAGGCAAGGGTGCAGCCCTCCGCTGGCAAGGTCATGCTCACAGTCTTCTGGGACCAGGACGGAGTATTGATAACAGATTTCCTGGCAAAGGGTACCACAATTACAGGAGCCTATTATGCTTCACTTTTGAGGAAATTAAGAGAAACTATCAAAATCAAGAGGCGGGGCAAGATCAGCAAAGGCATCCTCCTCCTGCAGGACAACGCTCCGGTCCACAACTCGCTTGTCGCCAGATCAGAAGCACAGGCGTGCTGCTATGAACTCCTCTCCCATCCCCCTACTCTCCTGACCTTGCACCCTCTGATTTTCACCTCTTCCCAGCCATGAAGTTGTTTTTGAAAGGAAAGCGTTTCCCAGATGATGCAGCCTTGATTTCTGAAGTCACGTCGTGGTTGGAGGACCAAGCTGGGTCTTCTAAAAAAACGGTCTCCAGAGCTGTATCAAACGATGGGAGAAATGCGTAACTCTGGGTGGTTCCTATGTAGAGAAAGACTAATAACTGTGCAAAGTTTCGTTGCTCTACTGCTATAGGAAGTGGGTCAGGGGCATTACTTATTGAACGCCCCTCGTATATTATCTAATCATCTCGTTCTGGGCCAAATCCAAGGTCTCCCAATAGAATATGTTCTCTCCTTTGAAATCCTATCCTGAAGGGGATACTGAGGACCTTTCGCAGCTAGCTACGATTTTGACTTTAAAAACAAAATGCTGAAATTACTCAGAGATGTAGAGGCACTACCCAAATCCTTTGCATGTTTCTCTCGGGCTGGAAGGGAAATATTCAATTGATGCCCAGGTTGGACATCTGCAACCTCGGAAATCCTCGGACAAAAAGGGAACCAGAAGTGACCGAATGACAGATAAGGAATGAGGCATCTAGTTAAATGCTTTCAAGAACGTGAACTTCGCGAAGGCCACCCAAGGACCAGGTGGTGCAGTTGAAGTGTTGTCCTTGGTTCCGCGTGATCGAGTAGTCCTATAGCATACAGGTGGCAACTGAACGATAAAGTGTAACCCACATGTCTTTCTTCTCAGTTATACTATTTTACCACCTAGCTGATGATCAAACTACTCATTTCCATAAAGTGTATGGCGAGCTGGGTTTACATTTTAAACAACTGATCTCTGTAGTGTGACAGTCTAACCATCAGTTAAACTGGACGACTTTGGTAGACGTATTCTCACTCGTCAGTTCTCTATCAGCAAAATAAATAAAACGTTACAAGTAAAAACAACAACAACAATAATAATGATAATAATAATTCATTCTAATTTTGGCACATGACCAGCGATTTTGAGGGGAGGGTGCAAGTCGATTATATTGACCTTAGTATTTATCTGGTACTCTAATTGACTGACCTCTGAGGGAGGTATGGCAAAGTTGACCTCGTGGTGCAATTTGAGGAATATTTGGCGCCTATTTCAAGCTTCTTCGTTTAGTTCCATTATCCATAACGGAAGTCAAATATGTTTTCAAAGTAAATGTGGTCAACAAGAGTAAGTCTAGGGGACATTTAAGGCGGTGAGCAACATTTCGTCTGTCTTTACTTTCTGAGTTCAAATTCCGCTGAGGTCAACTTTGCCTTTCATCTTTTTGGGGGTCGATAAAATGAGTACCAGATAAGTACTAGAACCAATGTAATCGACTTACACCTTCTCCGAAATTGCTGGCCTTGTGCCAGAATTTGTAACTATTAAGAACTTTTTTTGTAACATGTCAATTAATTTGCTTTACTCTTTTACTTGTTTCAGTCATTTGTGGCCATGCTGGAGCAACGCCTTTAGTCAAGCAAATCGACCCCAGGACTTATTCTTTGTAAGCCTAGTACTTAATTATATCGGGCCCTATTGCCGAACCGCTAAGTTACGGGGACGTAAACACTCCACCATCTGTTGTCAAGCGATGTTGGGGGGACAAACACAAACACATAAACACACACACACATATATATATACATATATACGACGGGCTTCTTTCAGTTTCCGTCTGCCAAATTTGGTCGGCCCGAGTCTATAGTAGAAGACGCTTGCCCAAGGTGACACGCAGTGGGAATGAACCCGGAACCATGTGGTTGGTAAGCAAGCTACTTTATTTCATAAATATTTGCCATGAAGGCATTACAAAGAGGGGACGAACAAGAACAGGCAAACATAAAAGGGTGAAGTAGGTATATAGAGCCACTCCTGCGCCTATGTTCAATTTAGTTCAATTTTTGTTTAACTAGTCACGTCATTTTTGTTGGGTAATTAGTTTTCAAACCGAACGGGTTCAACAACATTGACATTCACTATTACTAAAACAGTAAAAGTAAATGTAACAAGTATCTAATAAAGCAACCAGTGAAAGATGATTTAAAAGGAACGAAAAAAAGAAAAAAGAGAGAGAACTAAATCCCTGGGTGACACCGTTATGGGAGTGAACTCTTGCGGTATTAAACATGTTTTGTATCACGAGTTATGTTTTCTTTAAAATGTTGGTAACCCAGTAAAAGTATTAAAATGTTATCAGTGAAAAGAATCAAATAGAAATAAAACCAACAGAAAATTGCTAAATAGAGTAACAAAATAATGAGAGAAATTATAGAGCCTTTATTTAAAAAATAACAGAAAGACAAAATAGATTTGGAAAATTTTTCGCAGAGAACTATAGTCACTATGTACACCGGTTATAGCAATGAACACATGGCATAAAAAACTACGTAACGTTTTGTGTTCGCTGAAAAAATTTTCCGATTTTACCACTCGACAAGTTCCACGCCCCAGACTTTCGCTTTCACATCGAAATATTTACAAAGTGGA
>NC_043002.1:22636400-22661400 GCF_006345805.1 Octopus sinensis | reverse complement strand
TTTAATGATTATGTCTGGTCGATTAGCCTGGATCATTCTGTCTGTGTTGACTGGAAAATCCCAGAAGATAGTGACATCTTTCCTTTAACATCTGGCTCAGGATGATGTTCATACCAGTAAGCAAGAGTGTTGATTTTGTAGTGTTTACATATTTTCCAATGTAAATACTGTCCTACCCTATTGTGGCTATTTTTGTATTCATTTGTTGTTAACACAGGACATCCCGAGACGAGATGGTCTATTGTTTCGTCAAATGTGTCACAGAATCTGCATTATTATTATTATCAGTTATTATTATTCTTACGGCAGCAAGCTGGTAGAATTGTTAGCACATCGAGCAAAATGCTAAGAAGTATTTTCTCTATTGCTACATTCTGAGTTCAAATTCCTCCAAGGTCGACTTTGTCTTTCATCTTTTTGGGGTTGATAAATTAAGTACCAGTTGAACACTGGGGTCGATATAATGGCTGCCTTTGAGGAAAAATTTGAATTCATTGTTATCATTATTATTTTTATTAAGGCTGCAAGCTGGCAGAGTTGTTAGCATGCTAGACAAAATGCTTAGCGGTATTTCGTCTGTCCTTACGTTCTGAGTTCAAATTCTGTCGAGGTTGCCTTTGCCTTTCATCCTTTTGGAGTTGATAAATTAAGTACCAGTTGCGTACTGGGGTTGATGTAATCGACTAACCCCTTCCCTCCAAATTTCAGGCCTTGTGCCTATAGTAGAAAGGATTATTATTATGACTAAGGTGGTGAACTGGCAGAATCTTTAGCATGCTGGATGACATGCTTAGCAGCATTTCATCAGTCTTTACATTTTGAGTTCAAATTCAGCCGAGGTTAACTTTGCCTTTCATCCTTTCAGAGTTGATTAAATAAGTACCAGTTACGCACTGGGGTTGATGCAATCGACTTAATCCCTTACCCCAAATTTGAAACCTTGTGCTTCCAGCTGAAAAGTTTATTATTATTATTATTATTATTATTCAGTAGTCTTATCACATACTTTCACTGTACTACAGAGTGCAGCTGTGTGTATTATTATTTCAGCCTGGTACTTATGCTATCGATATCTTGTGCCAAGCCACTAAGTTACAGGGGTGTAAACACACCAACACCGGTTGTCAAGCAGTGGTGGGGAACAAACACAGATACAATGGCACACACACACACACACACACACAACAGGCTTCTTTCAGTTTCTGTCTACCAAATCATTCACAAGGTTTTGGTCAACCCAAGGTTATAGTAGAAGACACTTGCCTGAGCTGCCACACAATGGAACTGAACCCAGAATCATGTGGTTGGGCAGCAAACTTCTTACCACACAGCCATGCTTGCTCCTATGATCCAATCTGTTTTCGTCATGTTCATTCATCATTGTGTCTTTCTCTTTGTTTTCTATTTGTCATTTGAAGGTCATGGGGAGCTGTATGCTTGACAGATTAAAGTTGTGTGTAGAAACTTAAAGAAGGGTTAAAGTGATCTGAAGTTTTTTGAGGTTGTGGGTAAGCAAGGGTATGCAACCTATAGAAAATCCAGCTCCAAACATGCCTCATGATAGTAAAGGTTTTGGTGGGCTGCACTTACCTACCTTGGTTGCTATGGCATTGAGGTAGATCCACCCCACCCCCCTGTTAATGGGGACAAAATCCAGATTTAAAATACTGGATGATGATGATGGGAGACACTGTCTGAGGGGTTAGAGTTAGAGGTGAAAATGATGTCAAGTAGTTTCGAGGTCATAGAGGCAGTATGTGTCTGAGGATTTAGAGTTGTGTGTAGAACATTAAGGAGAAGGTGAAAGGTTGTGTCTCCTTTATGGGAATATGTGATGTTAGAAATGACAATTTTTTAATGCATATAAATGATTGTATTGAAGATGATCAGGTTGGAGAGATTTTTCTGGTACCTGGGTGACAGAAATTAACACAGGCGACTGTTTTAACCCTTTTATATTCAGGTAGTATGTAAAAAACACCACTTGAGCATGGCCAAGTCTGTCCAGTTTTAACATAAAGCAGGTTGAATATGTAAGCCAGATATGACCAGTTTAAATGCTAAATTGTTGAAGCCCAATGGCTATTTGTGGTACTAGTGCCTGAACAGAATTCTGAGATTCGATATACCACTGATTAGGGAATTGGCTACTATATCTAGCTGGACATCTGTCATTGACAAATCCAAAGAAGGGCGAAATCATGTGATCTGGTTGTTCTGGGGGTCATAGCAGGCAGTTATCACCCACCAGTGATATAAACAGGTGTGCTTATATGCATCACAAGTTCATATGAGAAGTTCTCTCATGGTAACTATTGCAATATTCTATGTAAAACTATACTGACTCTGACTCAATATCTTTATTCTTTAATATTAACCAGTTATAAAGGCAGCGAGCTGGTAGAAGTGTTAGCATGCCAGGCGAAATGCTTAGCGGAATTTCGTTTGCCTCTACATTCTGAGTTCAAATTCTGCCAAGGTCGACTTTGCCTTTCATCCTTTCATTCGGGGTCGATTAAATAAGTACCAGTTACGCACTGGGGTCGATATAATCGGCTTAATCCGTTTGTCTGTCCTTGTTTGTCCTCTCTGTGTTTAGCTCCTTGTGGGTAGTAAAGAAGCAGGTATTTTGTCTGTCTTTACATTCTGAGATCAAATTCTGCCAAGGTGGCCTTTGCTTTTCATTCTTTCGGGGTCGATAAATTAAGTACCAGTTGCATACTGGGGTTGATCCCATCAACTGGCCCCCACCCCCAAAATTTCAGGTCTTGTGCCTGGGTGGGTGGTGGATGGATGCATGCATGCATGCAAACAAACATAACTGTATTGCATTACAAATAATATTGCAAAAACAGAGATAGCCAAGGGTATTTATTGCGTGAGAAAGTTAGGCTGGAGAGGGTGGAAATTCACAAATTCACTGGAAGGTGAATTTGTGAAAAGATGGGTTACAGTTGGTAAAATGGTTGGGGTGAATGGCCCTCTTGTAGGCACATATCTGTAAATTGGAGAACAGCATTTGGTCATGGGCTTGTGTCAGGATAATTCTGGGTGTGTTGGATGCCTTTAGAGGACCTAGTTGAAGTTTCTCTTGTATCAAGAGAACTGCATCATTCATCTCATCATATACTTTGTATACTTTTATCATATTTCACCATCTTCTCCATTTCCTTCTTTTCATCTTTTACATAAATCCCCCCACAAATTGTTGATTGTCCTTGTGATATCAACCTCATCTGTGTCCCTGTGGTTAATAAAAGAAATTATTGTTATTATTATGGTGGCGAGCTGGTGAAATTGTTAGCATTCTGGGTAAAATGCTTAGTGGTATCTTGTCTGCCACTATGTTCTGAGTTCAAATTTCGCTGAGGTCAACTTTGCCTTTCATCCTTTTGGGGTCGATAAAATAAGTACCAGTTGAACACTGGGGTCGATGTAATCGACTCATCCCCTCCCCCAAAATTGCTGCCTTTGAGGCAAAATTTGAAACCATTATTATTATTATTATTGAGTGAGAGAGCAGTGCATGCCATCAAAGTGACACTGGGGTAAAATATACGAAGCCCAATATACCCATCATGACTACCCGTCTGATAAGGGTACACCAGGCACATGCATCACAACCATATGTGCGCGACATGGTGATCTCATATCAAGATAAACAGCACATGACCTTGCAGGTGGGGCCCAGTTAGAATTTTCTTCAGGTTGAGTAGTCCATCCTGCTCAAAAGGTCCCTGAATAAGGGTTGTTTAAGGATGTTAAAAGAACCACCCATGTTTCCAGAGGTGAATTATTGAAGCCCCAAAGAATCCCTCTCAACACACGGCTATGATGCTCCCCCACTACTTCTGCTCGTGATCAGAGATGCACATATCGTCAGTCACTAAGGGACATGCTCAACTGGTTAAGGTCAAACTACTGACAAGCAAATCTGTGGTATTGAGCAGAATATTTGCTGTAGCCCATCTTTTATACCAAGACAAAATTATTATTATTATTATTATTATTATTATTATTATTATTATCATTATCATTATTATTATTATTATCATAATTATTATTATTATTATCATTATTATTATCATTATTATTATAATTATTATTATTATTATCATTATTATTCCAGGTACCTCGTAAACACATCTCCCTCCTCAGCAAGCGTCTGAAGAAATCCTTGGCTCACTTCAAAAAAATCAAATCCATTGCAGAGCTTTCTGAGTCCGACCCACATCATGATGACTTCCGGCTATTTCTCTTCGACCCGTCCAAGTACCGAGATGCTGACTGCTTCTCTGAGGAGGAACGCCAGTTGCTACTCGAAGCAGGTGTTGATGTTGAAACAGCACTGTTCTGGGCAGAAATTGGGTTGAGTTATGACAATTGGAATGCCTCTGAGATTCTACGAGCCATTCTGCCAAAAGGCTTTGACAATGTGTCTGGGTTCAGCAATGTTGGACATATTGCACATTTCAACCTGCGAGAAGAGACTCTACCCTACAAATTCCTTATAGGTTAGTAATTATTATTATTATTATTTATATTATTTTGCATATGCACAATGCGTTAGACCGTTGAGAAAGAAATATTCCTTACATTGAGCTACAACAAGTAACCTTAGATGCTAAAAACCCTCCTAAGTATTCTGGCTTTCCTTAATCACACTTTTCTGGTGCTGTACTAAACCATATCAGGACTATTATCCCTCTTGGATAATCCCTCCCCGCCATGGGACAATTCCCCCCAATGACAACTACTACCCACTAGGACAATCACCCCGCTTGGTTAATTACCCCCTATCCAATATATTAAGAAGTTTTAAATCATTATCTGTTGTCCTCAGGGGGTAATAGTCCTTAGTGGGGGTTTATTGTCCATGGGGGTGGTAAATGTCCTAGACTTGTACTAAACTAGGTTTTATGCTTATTTATATTTATTATTATTATAATTATTATTATTATTATTATTGAGTGAGAGAGCAGTGCATGCCATCAAAGTGACACTGGGGTAAAATACACAAAGCCCAGTATACCCATCATGACTACCCGTCTGATAAGAGTACACTAGGCACATGCATCACACCCATATGTGCGCGACATGGTGATCTCATATCAAGATAAACAGCGCATGACCTTGCAGGTGATCTCAGTTAGAATTTTCTTCTGGTCGAGTAGCCCATCCCGCTCAAAAGGTCTCTGAATAAAGATTGTTTAAGGATGTTGAACGAACCACCTATGTTTCCAGAGGTGAATTATCCAAACCTCTAAGACTTCCTTTCAACACACGGCTATGATGCTCCCCCACTACTTCTGCTCATGATCAGAGATGCACATATCGTCAGCCACTAAAGGACTTGCTCAACTGGTTACGGTCAAACAACTGACAAGCAAATCTGTGGTATTGAGCGGAATATTTGCTGTAGCCTGTCTTTCATACCAAGACAAAACAATGTACATGATAACACTTCCAGTCAGTTAAGATCAGAAGCCACGAGAGCCACTGCCTGGTACTGCATCAGGGTGTATTATTATTATTATTGTTGTTGTTGCCGTGGTCTTCGTTATCATCATCATCATCATTATGGTGGCGAGCTGATAGAGTTGTTAGCATGCCAGGCAAAATGCTTGGTATTTCTTCTGTCTTTACATTCTGAGTTCAAATTTTGTCGAGGTTCACTTGGTCTTTCATCCTCTCAGGGTTGATAAAATAAGTACCAGTTGAACACTGGGGTGAATGTGATCAGCTTACTCCCTCCCCTGAAATTGCTGGGTTTGTGTCTAAATTTTGAAATCATCATCATCATCGTTTAGTGCTCATTTTCCATGCTGACATAGATGGAATGTTTGACAGGAGCTGTTCAGGCTTCTGTTGTCTGTTGTGACATGGTTTCTCTGCTAACCATTTCACAGAGTGTGCTGGGTGCTTATTACATGCCACCAGCATGGGTACGTCTATGCAGTACCAGCACCTGTAAAGGACAAGCTTGTATGTATGGATGGATGACAATGATTTTACTTAGCTTGACACGTCTTCTCAAGTACAGCAAATTGCCACAACTCTCGGTCCCTTGTCATTTCCTCAGTAAGGCCCAGTGTCCAAAGATCCCTTCTCACCACTTCATCCCATGTCTTCCTGGGTTTACCACTTCCACAGATTCCCTCCACAATTAGAGCTCAGCACTTCTTTATGCCGTTGTCCTTATCCATAAGCATCACATGACCAAACCCTTGCAGTCTTCTCTCTTGCACACATCTTACACCCAGTTTTCCTCGTAACTCATTTACACTCTGTCATGTGTGCACACTGACACCACCCATCCAGCAGAGCATGCTAACTCCATTTCTTTCAAGTCTTTGCAAGTTTTCTGTAGTTAAAGCCCATGTTTCACTGCCATGTAGCATAGCTGTGTGTACACAGGCATCATACAGTCTGCCTTTCACTCTTAGGGAGAGGCCCTTATTTACTAACAAAGTTAGAAGCTCTATGAACATTTGTCCAGCCTGTTCTTATTCTATCAGCTACACTTTCAGAACTTCCTCTTCCTTTACTAACTCGGTTGCTTAGGTAACAGAAGCTGTTTATTACTTCTAATGATCCCCCATGTGTTTGAGGTAGTCTATTATCTGTGCATTTTTGGTGCATATTGTACCTGCACATTTTCAACACACAGAGACTATTTTCTCCATTGCCCTTCCTGGGATTCCACTACACCTCTTATGTGTCCAATGCTTGCACTGGGTACACTGTATGGAGCTTGTATCAACACCTTTCTTACATCAAGCAGGGCCATCTCCCTGTAGGGACTTGTGGTTTGTCTGATTTCCTACTTACTAGGACCTTGGCTTTTGCTGAATTAACTCTAAGGCACTTAGATTCTAGGCCTTGCTTCCACACTTGAAATTTCTTCTCTATGTCAGGTAGAGATTTAGCACAGAGGAGCTATGCCATCAGCATAGAGGAGCTCCCAGGGGTAGCCGATCTTGAATTCCTCTTAAGGCCTGGAAGATAAGCAAGGGGCGGCTGATCCTTGGTGAACTCCTACCTGTACACTGAATTCATTGCTATACTCATTGCCAACCTTCACCTTACTGGCAGCATCCCTGTACATGGCTTCCACAGCTCTCATTAACCACTCATCTGTCCCTAGCTTCTGCATTGATCACCAGATAAGGGAGCAGGGGTCCCTGTCAAAACCTTTCTCCATGTCGACAAAAGCCAAATACAGAGGTTTATTTTTGGCCGAATATTCCCCCTGTGGTTGCCTTATCAGGAGTAGAGCATCAGTTGTGCTTCTACCTGGCACAAATCTGAACTGCATCTCATCTATGCTAACTCTCTTCCTAATTAATTGAGCTATGACCCTTTCTGTGACTTCCATCAACTGGTCCAGCAATTTGATTTCTCTAGTTATTTCTGTCTAAGGCATCACCTTTGCTTTGTAGCAGTTGACTATAATGCTGTTACACCAATCGTTGGGTATGGCTCCCTTGTGGACTACCTGATTAACAATACAGGTGACTACTTTGCTAGATATTTTAAGCTTCTCAGCAGTGATTCCTGATAGTCCCTGTCTTCACATCTCTAATTGCTTTATCTACTGAGCTACTGTCAATTCAGATAGCTGGTCTCTCATTTGGGTTGACAGTAGGCAGACTCTCCTTGTCCCATGTATTCTCTACATTTAGCAGCCTTTCATAGTGACATTTTCAAGCCTCTTTGCAGAATTACTAAAAGCAAGTGAACCATCATCCATGCAAACACATTTCTCTCCTATGACATCATGATTTTCTCTCATACAGTCTTGCAATCTGAAGCACTTCAAGTCACACTGCAGAACATTGGCAAACTTCTTCTTTTCTGCTTCTTTCCTGGCTAACTATATCTGTCTCCTAGCCTCCCTTCTGGCTGCATAATACTGTTCCCTGCTACCACCACACTTCCACTCCTGATTCTTTTCTCTAATGGGCTTGTCAACTACACTGTTCCACAACCATGTCACCCTAGGTTGAGAAGGGAATGCATCAGTCAAAAATTTGGTCAGTGGCCCTCAGCAGGTTATCCCCTAGGAATCTCCAGTTGTCCTCCACATTATATGCCTCCAAATCCTCTTTTTCATTAAATGCTTCAAGTAACATGTCTCTAAATCTTTGGCCATTCAGAGGACCCTTAAGATTCCAGACCTTTCTTTTCCACACAGGTTGTCTTCTTGGAAGCCTTTTAGCCCTGATTCTGGAGTCACTAATGACTAACCTATGTTGAGGGAGGGATGCATTCTTCACATGGGAAAACTTTTTGCATTTATAAGCAGCCATCTTTCCTGTTTTCTGGCATGGTTTAAATCACATCAAAGGCAGCTTCGATTTTGATTTTCAATTTTCCAAGGGTTGGTGATAGAAGTATTAGTTAAGAAAGCACATGGCTGAGTGGTTAAGGTGTTGCACTCCTGATCTTGCGATCATGGGTTCAAATCGCCAGGCTGAGTGGTGCTTTGTGTTCTTGAGAAAACCCTTCATTTCATGTTGCTCCACTTCACTCTGATGTAAATGAGTTCAAGTAATAGCTGGAAAGTTAACCCCTGTGATGGACTACCACCCTATTATAATCTCATTAACTTCTACCTGATGGAAACCAAATTAAGCTCTGTCCTTATCAGTCCTGGGTTTCATATAATCAACTATATCTACCCCTATACCCATGTGGTGGCACATGGCTTAGTGGTTAGTGTGTTGAACTCGTAATCATAAGATTGTAGTTTCAGTTCCTGAGCTAGGTGACACATTGTGTTCTTGAGCAAAACACTTCATTTCACGTTACTCCAGTCCACTCAGCTGGCAGAAGTGAGTAATCCTGCGTCCTGTCCAGGTGGTGAGTATATATGCCAGGAAACCAGGGAGCTGGCCCTTATGAGTTGGCATGACTTGAGAAGGTAACTTTTACCTTTCTTTTTTTACCTGATGGAAACCAGATTAAGCTCTACCCTTATGAGTCCTGGGTCTCATATAATCAACTATATCTACCCCTGTACCCATAAAATATCTGTGTTCTTGTACTTAAATCATTATTTATTTGTTTGTTTCTTTGTTAACGTTTTTTGTTTATCTTTTTGTAATTTTTGGCTTGCAGGACAAGTTATTTTGGACAAGGTACCAAGTGTGAGGACAGTAGTTAACAAGACCAATATTATTGACAATACCTTCCGCAATTTCCAGATGGAGCTGTTGGCTGGAGAAGACGATTTCTATGCCACTGTCCGAGAGAATAAATGTATCTACCAATTTGATTTTTCAAAGGTTTACTGGAATTCCAGACTTTGTGAGTAAATATATTCATCCATTATGTTCTTGTTGAGACTATTATTGTTGCTGTTGCTAAGGTGGTGAGCTGGCAGAACAGTTAGCACATCGGGCAAAATGCTTAGCAACATTCCTTCTTGTCTCATATGTTCAGAGTTCAAATTTCATCAAGGTTGACTTTGCCTTTCATTTTTTTGAGGGTTAACAAGACAAATACCTGTAAGTACTGGGGTTGATGCAATCAACTTGCTTCTTTCCCTCAAAATTGCTGGCCTTGTGCCAAAGTTAGGAGGGATTGTTGTTGCTATGGGAGTGAACTGGCAAAATTATTAGACATCATCATCATCATCGTTTAACATCTGCTTTCCATGCTGGTATGGGTTGGTCGGTTTGACTGAGGACTGGTGAGCCAGAAGGTGGCACCAGGCTCAATCTGGTCTGGCAAAGTTTCTACAGCTGGATGCCCTTCCTAACTCCAACCACTCTGAGAGTGTAGTGGGTGCTTTTTATGTGCCACTGGCACGAGGGCCAGTCAGGCAGTTCTGGCAACAACCATGCTCAAAAGGTGTTTTTACATGTTACTTGCACGGGAGCCAGTCTGGCAGCTTTAGCAATGGCCATACTCGAATGTTGTCTTTCACATGCCTGCAACGATCATGCTCAAGTGGTGCTTTTCACGTGTCACCGGCACAGGAACCAATCCATGGCCCTGGCAAAGATCATCAAAAAAAATACTTAGCAGCATTTGTTCCTGTTCTTTATAGAGTTTAAATTCTACTAAAGTTGATTTTTTGCCTATCATCCTTTCAGAGCCATTAACCCTTTTGTTACCATATTTCTGTTGAGATGCTCTGTGTTTCTTTCAATTAATTTTAAATATAACAAAGAATTTAGTAAAATAACTTAGTTATCATTAAGCTAGTGTTAGGAACATAAATTGTGACTAAGGTTTGGTGGAAGATTTTAATTCAAAACTTATGGAAACAAGACATTTGTACTATAGATCCACGGGCGGTTTCAGCCAGGTTGGTATCTAAGGGGTTAAAATAAAATACCATTTGAACACTGGGGTTGATATAATTTACTTAATTCTCCCCATAAAATTACTGACTGTCTGCCTAAATTAGTAACAATTATCATTGAATATGAGTTGGCTGATAAAGAGTGGGTTGGCAAAGTCATTAAAGTATTGAACAAAATGCCTTGTTGTATTTGTCCTGGCTCTTTATATTCTGGGTTCAACTCCTACTGAAGTCAACCCAGGCTTTCATTCTTTCTGTTGGGGTCAGTAAAATAAGATGCTAGTCAAATACTGGGGTTAATTTTGTTTAGAATACGACCGCACGAGAGGGAGTTTTGGTGACATATTTTCTCCTCTTGTTCAACAGCGTCCGGCCGCATTCCAACATAACATAATATAACGTAATGTAAGCCATAATACATGTTTAATATACAGTGCCAAAGTAAATGTATAAAGGAACGCCAAAAACCATCCTACTTTTATAAAGAGAAGATAGATTTATTTCACAGTGTACAAAGTGATTTGTTTTTATTAGCGTAGTGTTGTGTCATGGATGCATGCTTAATATATTTGTGTCTGTGTGTTCGTGTGTGCAACAAAAGTACAGAAATAAGGTTTATGCAAATACAATAGAGCATGAGAGAAGTCTCAACATTTTGAGTTTAAATGAAGTTACTTTAGAGTTATTTTACCAGTTCATGTTGTACATGATAATGAGTTCTATACAAGATTTGAGTCTCGGAGCGGAGATTAGTTGAGTCACTTGTTGTGCATATTTTCTCTTGATATAGATATTCTTCCAGATATATATACTGCAACTGTTTTTCCGTGGTGAGATTTTCACACTAACAGCATGAGTTGAATCTGTATTTATCTTGTGTACAGTTAAATCTTCGTAGATAGAGACGATGTTGGTTATGACGTTATGTCTGTCGCTTGGTTTACAATAGCGTCTTCATATTATGTTTTGCTTGGTTGTCGTCTGCCTTTCGAACTGGAACATGGTTGAGTATGCTCTGTGTGGTCTCCGACTAAGACCTTAGAAAGTCTTAAGCCAAAAGACAGTGAATCGTGATATGATCAGCCTATTTAAAGAGTTAAGATGGCTCAAATGAAAAGTCCTATCCGAAAGCCGTGATTGGTCAGTTTACACACTGGCACGAAGTAAGTAGAGAGACAGAACGCGCTTAGATGCTAACCAATCAAAATAGTGGACACAACAATGTTAAACTAGCCAAAGATGTTTGTAATCTTAAACGAGATCATTCTTAATATTTTTCTCAAACATTGAAGATAGCAATGAAGAAAACAATATTGCTACAATTTAATTAACTCATCAAATCTTAGTGCTTGTTTCTATATTAGAAACACTTGTTCATCATCATCATCATCATCATCGTTTTTGTTGTTTCAACTTTCATTTTTCTCCATGCTTGCATGGGTTGGATGAAATTATTTCCAAGTAAGGTAATATTTCCCTCCAATCAGACCAGACCAGACATGTTTACACGGAATGTTGGAAATGAAGTACTCTGATTGCATGACTGAAACTTGCAACTAACACATGTCAAAGCAAGGAAACAGTAACAAACACACACACACACACATACATATGTATTTATACAAACATACATGCACACAAGAGGCTTCTTTCAGTTTCCACTCACAAGGCTTTGGTTGGTCTAGCACTATAGTAAAGGATACTTGCCCAAGGTGCTATGCAGTGAGATTGAACTTGAAACCATGTGGTTGGGAATCAAATTTTTTACCGTACAGCTAAACTTATCGTTAAATTCTGTTAAGGTTGACTTTGCAGTTCATCCTTTCTGTGGTACACCTTAGACAAGGAGTGTCTTCCATTTTCTCCAAGTTTCTCAAAGCCTTGTGAATGAACTTGGAAGACTGAAGATGGAAACTGAAAGAAGCTCCTTGTGTATGTTTGTGTCTTGTGTGTTTATTTGCATTTGCATTCCATAGAATTTACGAACAATAAATGGTGATTCTCTCACATCCCTTTGCAACAAATCTTCCACTTGCCTTGCACCCTCAGAGACATATAAAAAAGAGATCCCTGACTTGAAAGACTAGTAAGGGGGTTATTATTGACAGGGAAAAGTATCCAGCTGTAAAACATTACTTTGATTATATATTCATCTAACCCTTGCTAGCATGATAAAATGGATGTAAAATGAACTAACGAACTTCATCATTCTCATCACCGTTTATCGTCCATTTTCCATGCTGGCATGAGTTGGAATGTTTGACAGGGGCTGGCTAGGCAGAAGACTGAACCAGGCTTCACTGTCTGTTTTGGTAGGATTTCTATGGCTGGATGCCCTTCCTAACACCAACCAGAATGGACTACTAAGTGCTTTTCATGTAGTACCAGCACCGGTGAGGCCTGTTTTGGCATATGTATAACTTGTGTGTAAAAAATTATGAATAACAAATTGTTTAACCATTAGTTAGGATTTCCTGAAGTTTTAAAAATATTTTCAAAAAATGTTTTAAAAATAACTGTAGTCATAGCTGTGTGGTTATAGAGGCTTGCTTCCCAACCATATAATCTTTGGTTCAGTCACTTAGCTGTTCGGCAAAAGAGACCGATAGAATAAGTACTGGGCTTACAAAAAGAATAAGTCCCGGGGTCGAGTTGCTCGATTAAAGGCGGTGCTCCAGCATGGCCGCAGTCAAAATGACTGAAACAAGTAAAAAGAAAAAGAAAGAAAGAGTATCACCACCCTACAACCAGTGTTGTTTATGTCCAGTTTTCTACGAGAAACATGTCTATTCATGTAAAAATATTACCTTGCTTGGAAATATATGAAGGTTGGTAATAGGAAGGGCATCCGGCTATGCAGAGTTTCTATAGCAATTCTGTCTGGCCTATGTAAACATGGAAAAGTATGGGTTTATCGATGATAATAATAACGGACTCCTTTGTACCGGAGAGTGAAAAAATATCTTGTAATATTTGTTCCAGCACTTTAGCGTCTAAATTCATTTCTCATTGAGGTCAATTTAACCTATCATGTTACCGTAGTCGATAAATTAAAGTACAAGTCGAGTACAAGATCGTAAATCAATCCTCCTCTTCAAATCTTTAGCTTTAATGTTTAAGATATCTGATATACATAATATCAAAAGCAAAGAAAAAAAAAATTTAACGTATCAAGGGAAGTAACTCATACACAAGAACAACAGAGTTGTTTCCCTTGAAACAAATTTCGTATCGATATTCCGTACACTTGTTTGCTGTTTTGTGTTTGGACACAAAAAGCGAACAAATAACCGGAATTTTAAGATACCAGTTGAGAGGTTGGAGGTTTGTCTCATGTAAACACAGCTAGGAGTATCTATGAAGTGTATTTTTAGTTAAGTCTTCACTATCCAATCTTTTAGCTTATACTTTTGCTTCTGCCTAAAGCCCTAAATGAAAGATCGTACTGTGTACTTTGATAAAGGATGCAGCAAATTTTTCAACTGTGTTTGCTGTGGGATCTCCTATCGAAGTTTGGTGCCTTTGGGATCCATCCTTCTCTCATCTTTTGAATTAGAGGTCGCCGCTCAGATCGCATTATTGCAGTGTGCTGTTGCTGATGCTCTCTCACTGTGTTCCATCATGGTTGCAAATCTCTTCTCTCCACACTTTCAAAGTTTATTTAAAGGAAAAGCTGCTGACTTGGGTTGATACTCCATGTCATCTCATGAGTTGCTGCTACAACACAAAAGGCTGGAACAGACATTTTATCTGATCCTTTAACAATTTCACTAATTCCTTATCCCAGATTGGTTCATTTTTGATCCTGTAAAAATAAGATAAACGGTGAAGTTGACTTTGGCATGAGTGGAACTCAGAGCCAAGAGATTTGGAACTAATACCACAAGGCAGGACTCTGCCAATTCACTGCATTTTTGACTTATATGGTTAATCCACATTATTCTGTAAGGAGCATAGGGCTAGTTTCCTGGTTTCTCTGATGTATATATATTCCTCCCTGGACAGTACGTCGGTCCATTGCTGGACTCCACATTTTTACCGGCTGAATTTACTGGATCAGCGTGAAATGAAGTGTTTTGCTCCAGAACACATTGCATTGCTCAGTCCAGGAATTGAAACCACAATCTTATGATCACCCTCACCACTAAGCCATGTACTCCACTTTTGGCTCATATATATACAGATATAGTTCCACCACAAGATCCAATCTTTGTTGTGGTATGGTGGCCAGTATACCTCAGTAACCCTGAGAGCATTGCCAGCAACAGTCTCTTAGTAGGGTTTCCCATGCTGGACAGGTCAAAGGATACAGACCAGACTAATATGGATCACCTGTTCCCAGAGGTAAAAATGGGTTTGTTTAGGGCCAACATTATGTTGAATGTTTTTTCAGATTAGTTTCTGTATAAAAAAGAAGTGTGTATTGAACCTGAGCTTATTTTTCTTTCTTTCTCTTTGCAGCCATGGAACATGAGAGGATTGTGTCAAAATTAGAGAAGGGTGACGTGGTGTATGATGTGTTTGCTGGTGTAGGTCCATTTGCCATCCCTGCAGCAAAAAAGGGGTGTGTTGTGCTAGCCAATGACCTGAATCCTGAGTCATACAAATCCCTTGTGCACAATGCAGCCATGAACAGGATCAAATCTGACTTCTGTGCCTACAACCTGGATGGTCGGAAGTTCATCAGAAACAGTGTGAAGGAGGACATGTGTTGTCGATGGTTACAACTGATTGATGCAGAAGCTATC
Source organism: Octopus sinensis (assembly GCF_006345805.1). Taxonomy (NCBI): domain Eukaryota; kingdom Metazoa; phylum Mollusca; class Cephalopoda; order Octopoda; family Octopodidae; genus Octopus; species Octopus sinensis. The sequence goes on along the minus strand of NC_043002.1, from coordinate 22,646,337 downwards.
CACAGCGGTGTGGATTGCAGTAATGTCAGTTACACTGATAATAGTAATGAAAAAGCTGTTGGTGACAACATTGGAGGTTGTAATAGTGGTGGAGGTATTATTGGTGCTGTTGTTGGTGGTATTTGCACAGACATTGGCAATGCTGCCTTCACAAAAAATTGGACTTCTCCTGCGTTCCACATTGTCATGAATCTACCTGCCATTGCTGTTGAATTCTTAGATGTCTTTCAGTCCATGTGCAGCGATATCCCTGTCACCAGCCCCGTAGTGTCTCCGCTGGAACAGAGGACGTGCCTCCTGCCTCATGTCTATTGCTACTGCTTCTACAAGGGTGACAACCCCGAGGCAGATATTGAAAAACGGGTGCGCCAGGCACTCAGATGTGATCACCCACCTCAAGATCTTGTAATTCGCTTTGTACGCAACGTGGCACCAAGCAAAGACATGTACTGTGTAGAGTTTGTTGCATCGAAGGAGCTGCTATGGAGACCAGTAACACAGACAAGGATGAAGGTAGATAGCCATGGAAATAGCAAATGCTATGCAGGTGAGTGTTAAAAGTTAACATATTACAACAACAGCAATAGCCTTTGTGGATTGGATACATATGTATGTATGAATGCATGTACATTGACATACATTAACACACACAAACACACACACTCACACATAATATATATATATCTAATATACAAAAGTGTTACTCAGGCACTCAACTTTGAGCCCACTGCATCTCATAGCAGAGACAGCTGTAAGCTAATGAAGTTCATATGTTAATCATTTATTTCTTTGTTATGAAGGTGTAGGAGTGGCTGTGTGGTAAGTAACTTGCTTACCAACCACATGGTTCCGGGTTCAGTCCCACTGTGTAGCACCTTGGGCAAGTGTCTTCTACTATAGCCTCAGGCTGACCAAAGTCTTGTGAGTTAATTTGCTAGACGGAAACTGAAAGAAGCTTGTTGTACATATGTATATATGTGTAAGTATGTGTGTGTATATGTTTGTATGTCTGTGTTTGTCCCCCTTATATCGCTTGACATCTGATGCTGGTGTGCTTACCACCCCCGTAACTTAGCGGTTTGGCAAAGGAGACTGAGAGAATAAGTACTTGGCTTACAAAGAATAAGTCCTGGGGTCGATTTGCTTGACTAAAGGTGATGCTTCAGCATGGCCATAGTCAAATGGCTGAAACAAGTAAAAAAGTAAAGAGTATACAGGATGAAGTGGTGAGAAAGGATCACCAGATGTTTGGCCTCACAGAAGGGGTGACAGGGGACTGAGACCTCTGGCAGTTTACTGTGCTAGAGAAGACATGTAAAGCTAAGTAAATATATGGCCATCCTTGCATACTGGTATGATGTCCCCTGTATCCTGCTTCAGCTGAGTGTTCATAATCTTGTGGGCTTGTGGGTGACAGTGCCACGTAAAAAGCACCTGTGCTGGTGCCACATAAAAGCACCCGATCCAGGGCTGAGTTAAAAGTATACAGTACACTCTATAAAGTGGTTGGTGTTAGGAAGAGCATCCAGCTGTAGAAACCACAACAGATATGGAGTCTGGGCAGCTCTTTAGCTGACCATCTCCTGTCAAACTGTCTAACCCATGCCAGCATGGAAAGCAGACATTAAGTGAATATGATGATGATGATGATATATATTCCCGGTGACGTGTTGTAGCCTTGAGCAAGACACTTTATTTCACATTGCTCCTGTTCACTTGGTTCGTAAGATGAGCAGTACCTGTATTTCAAAGGGCCAGCCTTGTCACACTCTGTGTCATGCTGAATCTCCCGGAGAACTACATTAAGAATACATGTGTCTGTGGAGTCCTCAGCCACTTGCATGTCAATTTCAGAGCAAGCTCTTCTGTTGATCATACAGCTGGGACCCTTGTCATCGTAACTGACAGAGTGCCCCTTTTTTCCTTTACGCACACACACATACACGTATGTGTATGTGTGTGTCTTTCAAATTTGTTTACAGGAAACGTTTTGAATATGAAAGCTGGCCACAGTTTAATGATGCTGATTGGTGAACCAGTTTTTTGGGGTTGCATTGAGCTCTACCAACATAATGTAGGATAGATACAGTAGTAGTAACAATAGTTCTTGGATGGAATTTATAAACACTTAATGCAGTACTACATGTGTTTCCACAAATCCCATGTCTCTTAAGACCACAGTCCATATTCCTGGGATGATTACAGTGTAGTCCGTAGTATCTGTAGCATCATGTTGATCATCTTCATGGATTCATCTCTTCAGGCAATATAACATTAATAAATGTTTAACTGAAGGTTGTTTATCCCTTTTGAACTGTATAAAGTTTATGAGTTCCTCTCCAAGGCACAAGTCTGGGCAGAGTTGTTTATGGAAGACCAGCAGTCGCCCATGCATACCAAGCTCCCCTTTCCATGCCACTGATGTTATCCAAGGGAATGGTAAAGGCCAATACAGCTTGGCACTAGTGACGTCACAACTCATTTCTACTGCTGAGTGAACTGGAGCAACGTGAAATAAAGCGTCTTGCTGAAGAACACAACACATAGCCTAGTCCAGGAGTCAAACTCACTACCTCATGATTGTGGGTCTGATGCTTTAACCACTGAACCATGCACCTTCATGTGCTGTATTGTCTCACCAACATTTGATAGCTTGTCTCCAACGCAGCTAAAGAGTTCTCTCCATTTTGCATCTCCTGCATTCATCTTCTCATCACCAACCAATTCACAGCACAGACTGGGTGCATTTATGAAGAGGTTTTCTCCAGCAAGACTTAAGAATCTCCTCTAACTTCTCTTGCCTCTACCCAGTTCTCCTTGTTATGCCGTTCAGATTCAACCGGTTACCATTCGTATTACCAACACATCAACACTTTGTAGTAGTTTTAATTTAACCCTTTAGCATTTAAAGCAGCAGCATCTGGCCCAGATATTCTACTTGTTTTATGTTCAAACTGACCAGGTCTGGCCTCTCACGCTTATCCTACAATGTCATTTTAAAAATGAACTCTCACATCATTGAAATCCTGAAGCTGCAAGATAATACATGATTAACTGAAAACAGTGTGAATAAATAACCATTGTATTTGAGAGAGTAACCTGCATATGAAAGGGTGAAAGTTATCTCTTTCATAGCTGAGTGACCTACTCTGAGGTTTGTGAAAGACTCTCCCATCTCTACTATGTAATCATTTGGGTAGAATTCCACCCATGTGCTATTCAAGCTTGTTTGCATTGTCCAGGTTTTGAGACAGCTTGGGTTGCCTTTTCTCCTTGGCAGGCAAGGAAGCATTTGTTCTCTTTGCTATGATTCTAAAATAAATGGATATAGCATAATCACTGTTATGGGATCGAGTGATAGTGTGGGGTTTGTCTTCAAGGTACAAGGGGAGGAAGAAAAGACTTCCTTCATTCCTTCCTTCCTTTGTTCCTTTCTTTGTTCCTTCCTTCATTCGTTCCTTCCTTCGTTCGTTCCTTCCTTCGTTCGTTCGTTCGTTCATTCCTTCCTTCGTTCCTTCCTTCCTTTGTTCCTTCGTTCCTTCCTTCATTCGTTCATTCCTTCCTTCCTCTTTCCTTCCCTCCCTCCCTCCCTCCCTAATATAGACTCATAAGGGCCAGTTTCCTGGTTTCCATGGTGCATATATTTCCAACCAGGGTGGGATGCTGGTCTGTCGCAGGCTTATTCCTTTTTGCCAGCTGAGCGCACTGGAGCAACGTGAAATGAAGTGTTTTTGCTAAAGAACACAACGCGTCGCCCCATCAGGGGAATTGAAACCACAATCTTATGATGAAGAGACCAGCTCTAGTAAGAAAAAAATGATTTTAACAGTATTTTGTGCCATAGAAAATCATAAATTTATTCTGTACGAATACTTTTTGCACCTCTACATATTTATAATTGAATATAAATTCCTTAGTTACTACAATTTATTAGTTTCTTTTCCATATTCTTAGTTTATGCCTGTGTATGCAAATATAGTATTGGTATATCCCATTTATGTTCATTAGAAATTAAATAAATAAAGAATTTTAACATGTACGAATATTTATTTCCCCCCACTGTATATATATATATATATATAAGGAAAATAAGACAAGGTAGAAAATGGTAAAATAATTTTATCATGAAGAACATTTTAGTACTAGTTTCAGACTTTGCGACATTTTTAACTTAGAGTAAAATATGAAAAAGAATTAAATTGTGGAAAAATTAAACGAAATGTTTTTTAAAAATATTTCCATAGTTTATTTAATTTTTCCACTATTTAATTGGTTTTCATGCTTTACTCTAAGTTGAAAAAGTTGCAAAGACTCAAAGCGGTACTAAAATGTTCTTCATGATAAAATTATTCAAGCATTTTTTACCTTGTCTTATTTTCCTTATATATATATATCAACTCACGTGTTCCTTTTCAACCTTCTACATATATATATATATATATATATATATATATATATATATATATATATATATATATATATATCTGTGTGTGGTTAGGAAGTTTGCTTCTCAAGTATGTGGTTTCAGGTTCATTCCCACTGTGTGACACCTTGGGCAAGTGTCTTCTACTATAGCCTCAGGCTGACCAAAGCCTGGTGAGTGGATTTTGTTGTCGGAAACTGAAAGAAGCCCGTCATATATATGTATATATATAATAATAATATTAGGGAGTAAATCCAAACTTACAGGGAAAAATTAGATTTAGGGTTAAATCTAATTTTATAGTATAAATATATATTATATTAAATTAGGGATAAAATCACTATTAGGCAAATCAAACAGTGAAAATCATAAGCCAATACATAGAAATAAAATTAATTAAGTGTCTTCTGCTATGGCCCGTGGCCAACCGTAGCTCTGTGATTGAATTTGATAGGTGGAAGTTACCATTGTATGTATAAATGTGTGTGTAAGTGCCTGTGTCTCATTTAAGGCCTATGTATATACATATATATGTGTATTTATATTTATACATGTATACACATACATGTATAAACACAAATTTTATCGTCTGTTTTGCCATGCCTGGACAGGCAGGTGGATTGTCTCCCGGATAGTGTATGCCCAATCCATATGGTCTTTTGTCAGCACCTCCATAACATACACCAACTTCTGATCTGTCTTCACCAATTTGTTACAAGTCTTCCTCAGTCTTCTCCTCCTCCTATGTGTGTGTGTGTGTGTATAAATATGTGTGTGTGCATGTATGTATGTGTGTATATGTATGTATATATATATATATATGTGTATGTGTGTGAGCATGTGCATGTATGCATGTGTGTATGTGCATGTATGCATGTGTGTATGTGCATGTATATATGTGTATATATGTGCATATATATATATATATATATATGCACACACACACGTACATGCATAGATGTATCTTTACCCACACATGCACACACACATGAATATAGGTACATACATGTTCAGTGTGTATGATTGGGTGTGTGTGTATGTGTGTGTGTGTGTGGTGTGTGTGTGTGTGTGTGTGTGTGCTCATGACTGAGATGTATGACCCCAGTCAGAACAACAGCTGTGTACAGTTACTAACACAGATATTGCATCCATCTCTAATCTCTGCTGTCAAACAAACCGTGTGTGTGGTTTAACAACATTTTGTAAAGGGCACCGTAACCTCTAATCATTCCTTTCGATGACCCTACCCTTCTCTGTGCTGTGTATGCCATCGCACACTCCACTGCATTCATGTCTGTAAAACTGTATTTATCAAAACTCGATTGCACTCTGGTGCCCTTTGCAATCCTACACTGTTCCACATTTGTTTCCGTGGGAGGGTATTCAACAGCAATACAAGTCACTCGTAATTTCTGTACTTAATTCTGCATTCTTATGCACTGCGCTTTACTTGAAAACACTGCGATCCTATACACTGCATTCTGCTTGAAAACACTGCATTTGTATACATCTCACTTCATTCAAAAACATTGCATTCCTGTGTACTGCACCTCCCCCAAATACACTGCATCAGGTACACTGCACTCCACTTGAAAACGCTGCATTTCTGTGCACTCCTTAAACATTGTCTTCCTTGACATTGTACTCGATTCTGCAACACTGTATTGCACTCCACTACACTCTGTCTGATTACTACCACCACCTCCACAACAGCAACAAGGAACCACTGTTGTTTTTGTAGTACCACTCTGCTTTCTTTAAGTAGTTGTTATGTCTAGTGCCCACCTAAATGGCGAGTGAGGTATCATGACTAAACTAACCTAACATGGATGATAATTTTATAAATTTTACTCTAAAAATGGATTCTATAAGCTGAAATGATAAAAATTTACTAAAGACGAAAGTTGTAAATTTATTTTATACATTGCAAATTAATGACTTCCTTACGCCTGATGAGATCTCATTTTATTTTAATAACCATTACTAGTTTTATCATGTATAATATAATTACTACCATAGATGCAGGAGTGGCTGTGTGGTAAGAAGCTTACTTCCCAAGGCAGTGGACTGGCAGAAACGTTAGCACATCGAGCAAAATGTTTAGTGGTATTTCGTCTGTCTTTCTGTTCTGAGTTCAAATTCTGCCGAGGTCGACTTTGCCTTTCATCCTTTCGGAGTCGATAAATTAAGTACCAATTCATACTGGGGTCGATCTAATTGGCTGACCCCCTCCCTCAAAATTTCTGTCCTTGTGCCTAGAGTAGAAAAGAAGCTTGCTTCACATGGTTCTTGGTTCAGTCCCACTGCATGGCACCTTGGGTACGTGTCTTCTACTATAGCCTCAGGCCGGTTAAGCTTTGTGAGCGGATTTGGTAGACAGAAACTGAAAGAAGCCCATCGTATATATATCATCATCATCATCATCGTTTAGCGTCCGCTTTCGATGATGATATATATACGTTATATATATATTCGTTATGGGGGACGTAAACACACCAACATTGGTTATCAAGGGATGGGAGGGGCACAAACACAGACACACAAATACATACATACATACATATATATCATCATCATCATCATCATCATTTAACGTCCGCTTTCCATGCTAGCATGGGTTGGACGGTTCAACTGGGGTCTGGGGAGCCCGAAAGCTGCACCAGTCCAGTCAGATCTGGCAGTGTTTCTACAGCTGGATGCCCTTCCTAACGCCAACCACTCCGAGAGTGTAGTGGGTGATTTTATGTGCCACCGACACAGGTGCCAGACGAGGCTGACAAACGGCCACGCTCGGATGGTGTTTTTTATGTGCCACCGACACAGGTGCCAGACGAGGCTGGCAGACGGCCACGCTCGGATGGTGTTTTTTTATGTGCCACCGACACAGGTGCCAGACGAGGCTGGCAGACGGCCACGCTCGGATGGTGTTTTTATGTGCCACCGACACAGGTGCCAGACGAGGCTGGCAGACGGCCACGCTCGAATGGTGTTTTTATGTGCCACCGACACAGGTGCCAGATGAGGCTGGCAAACGGCCACGATCGGAAGGTGCTTGTTACGTGCCCACAGCACGGAGGCCAGTCGATGCGGTACTGGCTACGGCCACGTTCGGATGGTTTTCTTATGTGCCACGTGCCACCGGCACTGGTACCACAAAGATACAAATTCCATTGATGTTCATCTATTTTGATTTGTTTTGATTTGATATATATATACATACATATGGGGAGAAATACATACATAGCTACATATATATGTATGTATGTATGTATTTATGCATCTCTGTTTACATTCTCATAACTTGGCAGTTCAAGACTGATAGAATAAGTACTAGGCTTACAAAGAATAAGTCCTGTGGGTCAATTTGTTTGTCAAGTCGGCCTTGGTGAATTTGAACTCAGAGCATAACGGCAGACGAAATGCTACTAAGCATTTCGCCCAGCGTGCTAATGATTCTGCAAGCTCATTGCCTTATTCTTCTTTCTCCATATTAACATATATGTATGCATGTACACACGCACACACACCGTTACATTCTGTGTTCACATTCCGCCAAGGTCGACATTGCCTTTCATCCTTTCAGGGTCAATTAAATAAGTACCAGTTACGTACTGGGGTCGATGTAATCGACTTAATCCCTTTGTATGTCCCCTCTGTGTTTAGCCCCCTGTGGGCAATAAAGAAATATATATATATATATATATATATATACATACATATAGTTGAAATTTACAGAAAAACAAAAGACAAAGACAGGTGTATTAGTTGTTTGACACTTGGGAAAGGGAGAAACAGCTGCCCACAGTGCAATGTTGAAAGATTGAACCTCAAACCAAGTGAGCATTTTAACCACACAGCCTTGCCTGTGCTTTGTATGTGTGTGTTTATAATATATATTATCATCATTGTCTAATGCCTGTTTTCCATGCTGGCATGGGTTGGACAGTTCGACAGGGTATATATATATACATATGTACATCTGTATATGTGTGTACATACATATACACACACACACACACACACACACACACATATAATATATACACACACACACATTACAAATATATATATACACATGGATATATGTATAGGACTATGTTAAGCTCCAAAGCTTTGTATGTGTGTGTGTGTGTGTTTATAATATATATCATCATCATTGTCTAATGCCTGTTTTCCATGCTGGCATGAGTTGAACAGTTCGACAGGATATATATATATATATATATTTATATAATAATAATAATAGTAGTAGAGAATATAATTCCAAAACTTACAGGAAAAAATTCAATTTAACAATTTTAAATCAAATTTCACAATATATAATTTAGAGAAAAACCACTATTAAGCAATTCAATAAAGAAAGATATTATTCACACCATATAGAAAACATATACTATAAAAAAAAACCTTATTTTAAAATTCAATAAAGTAAAATAAATAGTAAATAGTAGTAGTAGTAAGAAGTCTGTTTACTACTATTTACTATTTATTGTACTTTATTGCGTTTTAAAATAAGTTTTTTTTATAGTATATGTTTTCTATATGATGTGAATATTATATTTCTTTATTGAATTGTTTAATAGAGGTTTTTCTCTAAATTATATATATATATATATATATATATATATATAAGCACCATCCGTTTGTGTCCATTGCCAGCCTCGCCTGGCCCTCGTGCCGGTGGCACATAAAAAGCACCATCCGTTCGTGGCCGTTTGCCAGCTCTGACTGGCACCTGTGCGGGTGGCACGTAAAAAGCACCCACTACACTCACGGAGTGGTTGGCGTTAGGAAGGGCATCCAGCCGTAGAAACACTGCCAGATTTGACTGGGCCTGATGAAGCCTTCTGGCTTCACAGACCCCAGTAGAACCGTCCAACCCATGCTAGCATGGAAAACGGACGCTAAACGATGATGATGATGATGATGATGATGATATATATATATATATATATATACTTTATTTAAAGCAGCAGAAAATTCAACAAAACCTGTTACTCTGAGTTTCACATTGCCGTTCGTCGGACAGTTACGTACATCTATATATGTGTATAAATACATATATATACAGGGTTTTACCATTGGGTGCCCTATTGTTTTTAATATGTATTTATATTTGGTTATGATGTAAAGTTGTTTTGACTGATTGGAGAGTTTATTCATTATATTTTTCAATTTATTTCTACTCACTTTCTCTCTCTCTCTCTCACACACATATATTATATACTAGCATGGACAACGGACATTAAATGATGATGATATAAGTATACACACACACACACTCATACATACATAGACAGACACTTTGCTTCATCTGATAGGGTATGTGTGTGTGTGTGATGGGAGTTGGGTTGAGGGTTCCTGCTTTACCAATTCTACATTGCTGAGAGACATGATAAATATTTACAGTGTTGCCACCATGGTATGCTCTATACATTAGACACACACACACACTCTCTCTCTATCACACACGCACAGAGTCACACTCTGATACACAAAACATGCATACACACA
>NC_043002.1:22593900-22633900 GCF_006345805.1 Octopus sinensis | reverse complement strand
GCAAAGTATGGAAAGCCGTTGGGGCCAAAATTGCAAAGTATGGAAAGCCGTCGGGGCCAAAATCGCAAAGTATGGAAAGCCGTCGGGGCCAAAATCGCAAAGTATGAAAGCCGTCGGGGCCAAAATCGCAAAGTATGGAAAGCCGTCGGGGCCAAAATTGCAAAGTATGGAAAGCCGTCGGGGCCAAAATTGCAAAGTATGGAAAGCCGTCGGGGCCAAAATTGCAAAGTACGGAAAGCCGTCGGGGCCAAAATCGCAAAGTACGGAAAGCCGTCGGGGCCAAAATCGCAAAGTACGGAAAGCCGTCGGGGCCAAAATCGCAAAGTACGGAAAGCCGTCGGGGCCAAAATCGCAAAGTACGGAAAGCCGTCGGGGCCAAAATCGCAAAGTACGGAAAGCCGTCGGGGCCAAAATCGCAAAGTACGGAAAGCCGTCGGGGCCAAAATCGCAAAGTACGGAAAGCCATCGGGGCCAAAATCGCAAAGTACGGAAAGCCGTCGGGGCCAAAATCGCAAAGTACGGAAAGCCGTCGGGGCCAAAATCGCAAAGTACGGAAAGCCATCGGGGCCAAAATCGCAAAGTACGGAAAGCCGTCGGGGCCAAAATCGCAAAGTACGGAAAGCCAGCAATGCCAAAATCACATAGTACGGAAAGCCAGCAATGCCAAAATCACATAGTACGGAAAGCCAGCAATGCCAAAATCACATAGTACGGAAAGCCAGCAATGCCAAAGATTTATGTAGATGCTTATGGTATCTGATATGGATATCTGATATGGTATCTGATATGGCCACACAAATACAACTTTAACTCTTGAACATTCAGATTTCTTTGTCAAATGAAACCTTATTTATTCACATTGTTTTGAATTAATCATGCATTTTCTCATAGCTTCACAATTTCTATGATGTGGTTGTTTATTTTTAGAATGACCTTGTTTAACATAAAACCAGGAGAATATCTGGACCAGAAATGGCTGGATTAAATGCTAGAGTTAAGCCCACTTTCACTATCAAAGCAGGGATTAGCCTAGGGGTCCCATGACTAAATGTTTTAGGGGACTATCTATCTTTTTATCCTTTTCTTGTTTCAGTCATTGGACTGTGGTCATCCTGGGGCTCTCTCTTTAAGGGTTTATTACATATACATTAGCAATAAGTAGATATCAGTTATTAGTGGTCAGTTACATAATGACCTGGTAAACGTGAAATGCCAGTAGTGATGGTCATTATAATAGAGGACAGCTGATCTATATTATTTAACATGTTATGGCTTGGTTGAGTTAATATCGTTTGGAGTTGATGAAGTTGTAGGTGTTTCTATCTCTAACAATATTTTGATATATATGAATTAATTATTGAGAGTAATTCAATTGAATATTTTTAATTTGAATGTCTCATTCCTATGGCATTAGAATTGATATTCCCTAATTATTATAATTATTATTACGTTCATCTGCTAAAATAAGTCTTTTTTTTTTTAAAAAAGTCACTACATTACTGACCACCAGTAGATCATATCTTCATATAGTTAATGTATATTTAAGTTTGCAAATATGAGACTAACAGAAGTATGGAAAGCCATTGGTGCCAAAATCGCAAAGTATGGAAAGCCGTCAGTGCCAAAATCGCAAAGTATGGAAAGCTGTCGGGGCCAAAATCGCAAAGTATGGAAAGCCGTCGGGGCCAAAATCGCAAAGTATGGAAAGCCGTCGGGGCCAAAATTGCAAAGTATGGAAAGCCGTCGGGGCCAAAATTGCAAAGTATGGAAAGCCGTCGGGGCCAAAATTGCAAAGTATGGAAAGCCGTCGGGGCCAAAATCGCAAAGTATGGAAAGCCGTCGGGGCCAAAATTGCAAAGTATGGAAAGCCAGCAATGCCAAAATCACATAGTACGGAAAGCCAGCAATGCCAAAATCACATAGTACGGAAAGCCAGCAATGCCAAAATCACATAGTACGGAAAGCCAGCAATGCCAAAATCACATAGTACGGAAAGCCAGCAATGCCAAAGATTTATGTAGATGCTTATGGTATCTGATATGGATATCTGATATGGTATCTGATATGGCCACACAAATACAACTTTAACTCTTGAACATTCAGATTTCTTTGTCAAATGAAACCTTATTTATTCACATTGTTTTGAATTAATCATGCATTTTCTCATAGCTTCACAATTTCTATGATGTGGTTGTTTATTTTTAGAATGACCTTGTTTAACATAAAACCAGGAGAATATCTGGACCAGAAATGGCTGGATTAAATGCTAGAGTTAAGCCCACTTTCACTATCAAAGCAGGGATTAGCCTAGGGGTCCCATGACTAAATGTTTTAGGGGACTATCTATCTTTTATCCTTTTCTTGTTTCAGTCATTGGACTGTGGTCATCCTGGGGCTCTCTCTTTAAGGGTTTATTACATATACATTAGCAATAAGTAGATATCAGTTATTAGTGGTCAGTTACATAATGACCTGGTAAACGTGAAATGCCAGTAGTGATGGTCATTATAATAGAGGACAGCTGATCTGTTGATGTCAGTGTTGGATGGTCAAGAAATATAATGACCAGCTGAATGGTAAAAATACAATTTTCATTCTGATATTTTGTTCATTATATTGTCTATTTTGCAGTGGTAGTAAAGGTCAGACGAATAAATATTACTAAAGCATTGCTTTACAGTCAGATGCCCGTCCTGTCATTAAAGATACTTACTTCACATGCTTGTAACTGAAACATTTTTCTTTCTTTTTCCATCTCTTCTGCAATCTGCAACAAAGAAAAAAAGGAATTCTTCTGATTTTCATTTATGCATTACACTTTACCATTTCTCACTCTCTTTCTCCGTAATTGTGTGTGCAATTACACACACACACGCACAAAACATGTATGTATGGATGGATGAATGAGTGAAAGAATGAATAAAATGACAATTGCCTTAGTGTTTAGCATGTCTGCACAATTTATGGTGTGTCTGGATTATGATTCCAGTAGGCACTGAAAAACATTTTTGTCCAACCCATGCAAGCATGGAACATGATTATATGCATACATGTGTATATATATATATACACACACACACATACATATATATATATATATATATATATATATATAGAGGCAAGTATGTGACACTTGTGAAGACCTGTTGAGGCAAGTGTGTGACACTTGTGAAGACCTGTTGAGGCAAGTGAAAATCAAACCAAATCAAAATAGATGAACAACAATGGAATTTGTATCTTTGTGGTACCAGTACCGGTGGCACACAAGAAAACCAGCTGAACGTGGCCGTAGCCAGTACCGCATCGACTGGCCTCCGTGCTGTGGGCACAACAAACACCATCCGATCGTGGCCGTTCGCCAGCCTCATCTGGCACCTGTGTCGGTGGCACATAAAAACACCATCCGAAGACCCGGCGACGTAGTCAGTCCACCTGTGCATACCTTCCTTCTTATGACACTTGTGAAGACCTGTTGAGGCAAGTGTGTGACACTTGTGAAGACTTGTTGAGGCAGAGGCAAGTGTGTGACACTTTGTGAAGACCTGTTGAGGCAGAGGCAAGTGTGTGACACTTGTGAAGACCTGTTGAGGCAAGTGAAAATCAAACCAAATCAAAATAGATGAACATCAATGGAATTTGTATCTTTGTGGTACCAGTACCGGTGGCACACAAGAAAACCATCCAAACGTGGCCGTAGCCAGTACCGCATCGACTGGCCTCTGTGATGTGGGCACATAACAAACACCATCCGATCGTGGTGGCCCCTACCTGGGACGTAGTCAGTCCACCTGTGCATACCTTCCTTCTTGTGACACTTGTGAAGACCTGTTGAGGCAAGTGAAAATCAACAAATCAAAAAATCAAAACAAATCAAAATAGATGAACATCAATGGAATCTGTATCTCTGTGGTACCAGTGCCGGTGGCACACAAGAAAACCATCCGAACGTGGCTGTAGCCAATACCGCATCGACTGGCCTCCGTGCTGTGGGCACATAACAAACGCCATCCGATCGTGGCCGTTCGCCAGCCTCATCTGGCACCTGTCCGAAGACCCGGCAAGACTAGTCAGGCCATAGCCCGTGGCCCCTTCCTGGGACGTAGTCAGTCCACCTGTGCATACCTTCCTTCTTATGACACTTGTGAAGACCTGTTGAGGCAAGTGATAATAATAATAATGATAATAATCATAATCATAATCATAATCAAATCAAATCAAAACAAATCAAAATAGATGAACATCAATGGAATTTGTATCTTTGTGGTACCAATGCCGGTGGCACACAAGAAAACCATCCGAACGTGGCGGTAGCCAGTACCACATCGACTGGCCTCCGTGCTGTGGGCACGTAACAAACACCATCCGATCGTGGCCGTTCGCCAGCCTCATCTGGCACCTGTGTTGGTGGCACATAAAAACACCATCCAAAGACCCGGCAAGACTAGTCAGGCCATAACCCGTGGCCCCTACCTGGGACGTAGTCAGTCCACCTGTGCATACCTTCCTTCTTATGACACTTGTGAAGACCTGTTGAGGCAAGTATGTGACACTTGTGAAGACCTGTTGAGGCAAGTGTGTGAGACTTGTGAAGACCTGTTGAGGCAAGTGAAAATCAAATCAAATCAAAATAGATGAACATTTGTATCTTTGTGGTACCAGTGCCGGTGGCACACAAGAAAACCATCCGAACGTGGCCGTAGCCAGTACCGCATCGACTGGCCTCCGTGCTGTGGGCACGTAACAAACACCATCCGATCGTGGCCGTTCGCCAGCCTCATCTGGCACTTGTGTCGGTGGCACATAAAAACACCATCCGAGCGTGGCCGTCTGCCAGCCTCGTCTGGCACCTGTGTCGGTGGCACATAAAAAACACCATCCGAGCGTGGCCGTTCGCCAGCCTCGTCTGGCACCTGTGTCGGTGGCACATAAAATCACCCACTACACTCTCGGAGTGGTTGGCATTAGGAAGGGCATCCAGCTGTAGAAACACTGCCAGATCTGACTGGCCTGGTGCAGCCTTCGGGCTCCCCAGACTCCAGTTGAACCGTCCAACCCATGCTAGCATGGAAAGCGGACGTTAAATGAGGATGATGATGATGATGATTATTATTATTATATTATTATATATATATATATATATATATACACCATAAATACCCATGTAAATTGTGCACTTGTGTAATCTACGCAGGGGATTTTCAGGATGAAAATTGTTAAGAAAAGCTTCTACTCATGTAAAATTCATACCTAGAAAGTTTTCAGGGTAGGGGGAAAAGATTTTCAATTTAGTTGTATTTAGCATAATTTCACTTACTTATGATTAGATTTTACTAAATAAAATTACAAAGCGTTTGTGTTGTCTATATAAATAAAATGGTTTTGCGGAACTAACACATGTCTGTCAGTTTCCCTCGCTTGGTATACCCTCCCTGATGAGACTGACAATGTCAGTCTGCTTTAGCCAATCAGTTTACCCTCCTCCTCTCTCAACATTAGCATTCCAATGATAAAAATGAATAAATGGAAAGTATGATGCTGATTGTGTTTGTGTGCAAGTAACTGTATGAAACTGTGTGTTTGTGTGTGCATGCATGCATGTACCTGTATGAGACTGTGTCTCTGCATAATCGGAAATTTACAAATTGTGAGCATGTATATATGATATAATGAAGGAAATTGTTGTATACAATGTTCAGGTGCACTACGCCTAAAAAGATGGAAAAAAAAGCCATCAGGTATACTGTTGGTGGATTTCAGGAAGCATGGAAGTTTTGAAGAATGTAGTGTCTCAACAGCTATCAACTGATGCAGGTAGTTTATTCCATGTTTCAGCAATTCTGAGCATGCAAAAAATGTTTCCGAAAGCCATGGGTACTGTGTTGTTTTTTGATTTTATAAGCATGTCCATGAGTGTTTGTTATATGGAATTCAAAAAGGTGTCTAAGGTTGTTAGAAAGATGGTTGATAATCTTGTTTATAATAAGCTTTATTTTATATTTCTTGCCCACAAGAGATTATGTCTGATCTTTAGCATACTACTGTATGTCTTCTCAATCCATGATCACAGGAAAAGTTGTTGGTAAGAATTATCAACAAAAACAAAGCTGATAAATATACACTGATGTTGCAAATTATGTTTAATTACCAATAAACATCAGCTTGTATGACACTTTACTCAACCGAGTAAAATATGTAAAATATGGCCCAGACCATGATTATTAGCATGTACTTCAGATTTCAAAAAGTAGTTAACCATTTAATGGTTTTAGTAAATTTATACAGAAAATGTAAGTATTATACCATCCAGCATAAATAAAAGTCAACTTCATTATATTTAAGTCAATTAAATGAGTCAACTTCCAGTACGAATGTTTACATTTTGTACATTTTTTTTCACCAAAAGAAATTTCTAAAATAATTCCGGAAACAATCTACTCATGTAATTTACACACCCACTAAAGTTTGTTTTTATTTTTGTGAAAAAATTTCATGGGTTTTTACAGTATACATACATATATATATATATACACACACACACCCACAGTCATGGCCAAAAGCTATAAACTCCTCCCACACCATCCAACCAATTTTAATGATTTTTGGCACATAGGTAGAAGTTCAAATAAAGGTGGAATTTTTCAAAAACTTGACAGTTGGCATCAATTTTTGTGAGCTCAATCAGGCATTTGAATGGAAATTCCTATAATGATGTTATTTTCCCTGCAGCTTTTGCATTTTTCCGCTTGTAAAACTTCAGCAAAAACGATAGAATGGTCTCTAAGGAAATGCTTATGCAATACAATGTCAGAGGTGGGCTTAACATGGAAAACATGAGCAATGCCAAGCCCAACAGCTACTATATATATATATATAAATGAGTAAATGTGTTAAAGATGTTTGTGTTTACATTTGTGCTTCTCCAAAAATCACTGAGCTACAAATCGTGATGTTATTTTCCCTGTCAAATTGTCCTGTGGTATGTATCACATGCACACACACACACACACACACTCTCTCTCTCATACACATGCACACATACACACACACTTAATTGTAAATATTATATATTTCAGATTCTCAACCCGAGACTAAAAAGCGACGTTTGGAGACTCTAGAGGTTGGATCTCAACAACTACTACAACAACATCCATTTCACTGCTCACAACCAAAATGATGATCTTTTATTCCACAGCATTGGCAGTTGTTTTCCTTTCATCAGCACAGTTCAGGGTCAACTTGGGCTTCATTATGGCCTTAACAATATACTACTTAGCAGTAAAAGAGAAAATAAATTTTATTTATTTTGTTTTACATGTGTTTGTTGTTGCTATTTAACCCAAGGTCAGTTATGATCTGGCAGGCTGTTGATCAAATGCATTCCTACTTGAACCATTCCTATCTTTTCTGGATATTTAAACCTACTTTATCTGATGTAACATGTAACTCAACATCATCATTTAATGTCCATTTTCCATGCTGGCATGGGTTGGACAGTTTGACAGCAGCTGGTGAGGACAGGGGCCACAGCAGGTCCCATTGTCCGTTTTACCATAGTTTCTACAGGTGCGTGCCCTTCTTAATGTCAACCACTCTATAGGAGTGTAGTGGGTGCTTTTAATGTGACACAAGCACCAGTGCTTTTTTTTTATGTGGCCCCATAACCAGTGCTTTTTTGCATGGTACTAGTACTAGTGCGTTTTTATGTGGCCCCCATGGCTGTAGTCTAATGACTGAAGCAAGTAAAAGATGAAAGATAAGATAGCTATTATATGGAACCGAAAGACTTTTTTCCTCATCAATCATTATCATCATCATTTCATATCCGTTTTCCATCTAGGCATGGGTTGGACAGTTTGATTGAGGACTGGCAAGCCAGTAGTCTGCACCGGGCTCCAATCTTATCTGGCAAGGTTTCTAACGCCAATCACTCCGCTGCTTAATAATTGTAATCATGACTGAAAAACAGGCATTATGGTTAGAAATAAGGTCATGGAATGGTATGTACAAGAAGAACCGATTTTCTGGAACTCCTGGTGCCAAAGAATTTTTTTTCCATATTTGCTGCTTAATAATTGTAATCCTGACTGAAAGACAACCATTATAGTTAGAAATATGGTCATGAAATGGTATGTACAGGAAGAACCGATTTTCTGGAACCCCTGGTTCCAAAGTCCTCCAAGATAACTGATTTTTCTGAACCAGGAGTGGTCATACTGGTCAACAGACACTAAATTAAACAAATGAGAAATTTAATCAAATAATTAAATGAAATAGAGATCTGTACATTAGTGTAAAGTAATGCTGAGTATATAAGAGATGACAGGCCATCAATATCTGGTAAATTGGTGTTTTACCTGAAGGTGCATAGCTCAGTGGTTAGAGAGTTGGGCGAGTTCGATTCCCGGGCTGAGCTGTGAGTTTCGTTCTTGAGCAAAGCACTTTATTTCATGTTGCTGCAGTTTACTCACCTGTAGAAATGAGTTGTGATGTCACTAGTGTCAAGCTGTATCGACTTTTCCCTTTCCGTTTGAAAACATCAGTGGTGTGGAGAGAAGAGGCTGGTATGCATGGGCAACTGCTAGTTTTCCACAAACAACCTTTCCCGGACTTGAGCCTCGAAGGGTAACTTTTTAGGAGCAATCCCACGGTCATTTATGACAGGTGGGGGGGGGTTACCCTTTACCTGTATCTGCGAATATATACCCTGAGCAGCATTTCGTCCGTCTTTACTTTCTGAGTTCAAATTCCGCTGAGCTCGAATTTACTTTTCGTCCTTTGAGGGTCGATGAAATAAATACCAGTTCAACACCAGGGTCAATACAGTCGACTTTCTCTCCCCGCCGGAATTGTTGGCCTTGTGCCAAAATTTGTAACCACTATATACATACAAACTTATACGAGGTGGCATCAAAAATTCTCGGACTAGTTCTGTGACGCGCCAACTATATTAATGCGTATATATTCACAGGTATAAATGCACGGAAACTTCACATTCGTAAACACCTGTATAAAGAGGTGTGAAGTTATAAAGGTATGAATAATGTAATCAGGTGACATTAAAAAAGGATGCTGAGATGCCGATAAATAAGAGTAAATATGAAGTCTTCGTTCCAAGACTGCATTTTTTTGAACTCTCATTAAGAGTTGTGAAAAATAGGACGATAGTACTCTTTACTCTTTTACTTGTTTCAGTCATTTGACTGCGGCCATGTCGGAGCACCGCCTTTAATCGAGCAACTCGACTCCGGGACTTATTCTTTTGTAAGCCCAGTACTTATTCTATCGGTCTCTTTTGCTGAACCTCTAAGTAACGGGGACATAAACACACCAGCATCGGTTGTCAAGCAATGCTAGGGGGACAAGCACACACACGCATATATATACATATACATATATATGACGGGCTTCTTTCAGTTTCCGTCTACTAAATCCACTCACAAGGCTTTGGTCAGCCCGAGGCTATAGTAGAAGACACCCAAGATGCCACGCAGTGGGACTGAACCCGGAACCGTATGGCTGGTAAACAAGCTGCTTACCACACAGCCACTCCTGCGCCTATATGTAGATGTTCTTTTGTTCTTTTACTTGTTTCAGTCATTTGACTGCGGCCATGCTGGAGCACCGCCTTTAGTCGAAAAAATCAACCTCAGGACTTATCCTTTGTAAGCCTAGTACTTATTATATGGGTCTCTTTTGCCGTAACGCTATGTTACGGGGACGTAAACACACCAACATCGGATGTCAAGCGATGGTGGTGGGGGAACAAGCACACACACGCATATATATACGACGGGCTTCTTTCAGTTTCCTTCTACCGAATCCACTCACAAGGCTTTGGTCGGCTCGAGGCTATAGTAGAAGACACTTGTCCAAGGTGCCAGGCAGTGGGGCTGAACCTTGAACTATGTAGTTGGGAAGCAAGCTTCTTATCACACAGCCACCCCTAAACAATATCAATGTGAAAACAATATATATAAGATACGGAAGGGGGCTGAAAAGTCCCTGGTTTGGAGTAATAGAAAATACAGGAGCATCACTTGATTATGATTTTCTTCAACATATTCCCCTCTCAGATTCACACATTTATTGCAGCGGTCCTTCAGTTTTTCTAAGACCTGTAAAAGAACTCGGTGGGTTGGGCCTCCAATCAGCCCTTTCGCGATACACTTAAAACCAAGAACTTTTCGGCACCATCTCGCACGCGTGAAAAGCTTTTCCGAAAGAGTATGCAGACACACGCATGAGGATACGTTCATGTATATAAAGAGGATAATAGATGTGTAGAAACGAGTTATCCTGAAATTTGGATGAGGGAGGGGGGCTAATCGATTTTATCGACCGCAGTATTTCACTGTGAAGGCGCAATGGCCCAGTGGTTTGGGCAGCGGACTCGCGGTTTCGATTCCCAGACCGGACGTTGTGTGTGTTTATTGAGCGAAAACACCTAAAGCTCCACGAGACTCCGGCAGGGGGTGGTGGCGACCCCTGTTGTAATCTTTCGCGAACGTTTACTATAAAGTCCTATATAACAACATAATGCACATAACAGCAACGCAATCACAAGGATAAACATGAACAAATAATCGCTTTTGTAGATATTAAAAAAAAAAAATCCTGTTTTATGGCGCATTTCTGTTCTGGCGGTTAACCTCAGTCCATCTCCAATGAAACAGATCTATGACTTAAAAGTGTTTAATCCATGATCATGCTAACATTATATTTTGCCAGAACAATGTGCACATTATCTAATGCATCTTTCTTTTAAGACAATAGAGTTTGATATGACAGAGTTGGAGGTTTGACTGCTATTTCTATAGTTGATCGGCCAGCTTGCCGTTTCTCCCAACCGTCGACTTTCTCACACACTCTGGTCACGCACATACATATATAAGTAAAACCAATGATTGAATTTAATGCACTCACTAGAAAGTTTACAAATGAAAGATTGCTATCGTCTATGATCCTTAAACCTAAGTTTCTAAAGGATATACAGCAGTGTCTTTTCTGAATCTATCTATGTTGCAGCTGTTGATATTTCTCAACTAAAAAAATAAGAGGTAAAAAAAAAGCCGACTTGGCGAAAGATAATCTGTTCTTCCTTAATGGAATATGTACTAAGTTTCTAGCTCTAAGGAGGATAGGCTCAAAGATTTTCTTGGCCAAACCTGTCTTGCAGGTGTTGACTTAGATTTTTTTTCTGTTCTGTTTGCATTATTCGTTTCTGTACATGGCGACGAGCTGGAAAAGTCATTAGCACGCTGGACAAAAATGCTTAACGGCTTTTGACTTACTCCAAGATCGCCTTGACTTTTCATCCTTTCGGGGTCGATAAAATAAGTACCAGTGAAATACTTTTTTAAAAAAATTTTATTCACCCTTTTCAAGCCTAGCCAGGCTCATGGGCCCGGTTTCTGTGGCGTATGTATTCCCCCTAGCTGGACGGGACGCCAGTCCATCGCAGCGTTACTCAAGAAACAGGAAGAGAGAGCGAGAGAAAGTTGGAGCGAAAGAGTACAACAAGGTCACCACCACCCCCTGCCGGAACCTCGTGGAACTTTAGGTGTTTTTGCTCAATAAACACACACACACACACACAACGCCCGGTCTGGGAATCGAAACCGCGAATCCTCCATTGACGGTTTTATTATTGTTGGTGACTTTGCTGTTGTTTAGTTTCGAATCAACTCTGAAAAAGGAGACTAATGATTAAAGCTTTCCAACCATGGCAACTCTGTTTGTGTGTGTGTGTGTTTTGTATCTTTGGGATATATTACACGGGTCTGCGACCAAAATTTGCTTTACATTTATTGGGTGAAAAAAATTCATAAATTTTTAGACCTGTTGATTTCAAAAACTAGAAAGAAACTATCCAATCGCGTACAGTTTCTTTACAAAATCGATCATTGTCATTTACCAGTATGCCCGAATTTGAGTATTGTCTTTTATTATCACTATAAACCACCGTATTTAAATAGTATATAACAGTATAACTAATAGGCTTAATTTAGGAAAATAAGCATTTGGCAACGTTTAGGCCGCTTCGGTTATACAGAGAGGTGCCTGCATTACTGTAGCTACAGCCACCCGCAAGCAGTGACACGAGAAAGACGTACTTTACAAGGCCACGTTTATGTTAAAAAAAATATTTTTACAAACAATTGCAGCGTGGGAAGGTGTTTATAAGCCATTTAAGAAACACACAAAACCGTTAGATTCACTTCAACATTTAAATTTAATTTGTCAAAATATTTTCATCACTTTGAGACCGCGACCTGTTCCCTGACAGAACTTCGTGCTGCATCTGAGCAGTATATATATACATTTGTCAGTGAACAGGTCGCGGTCTCAAAGCGACGAAAATATTTTGACAAATTAAATTTAAATGTTGAAGTGAATCTAACGGATTTTGTGTGTTT
This sequence comes from Octopus sinensis, assembly GCF_006345805.1. NCBI lineage: Eukaryota > Metazoa > Mollusca > Cephalopoda > Octopoda > Octopodidae > Octopus > Octopus sinensis. Next base: position 22,621,484 of record NC_043002.1, on the reverse strand, counting down.
CTTAAATGGCTTATAAACACCTTCCACGCTGCAATTGCTTTCGTTCCAGCATACGATCTCAGATCAAGTCACTCGCTATGCAAGTACATCTCCGTAATATATTTTTATTTTTTCAGTTATTTCCTCATGCCCTTTTTCTAAATGTATATATATATACTGCATACATTGTTTTATTGTATCACATGTTATATTTCAATGTTTCTTTAATGATATTATGTAAACATTTAGATGGTAAGTCAGATATATGCTGTTAAAAAATGTCCCCTTCCACTTTCTTTACAGACCTTCACATCACCTGAAGCAAGAACGTCTTCTGGAAGGTGTGCAGCGAGCTCGGATAACTTTTGCTACATTTTTGGCGAATTTATGACTAAGAAACTTCAAAGGAACATTAATGAATTTCTCAAAAAATCTTCCTATGCCTACTTTAGTCTAAAATTAGGAGACCAAGATAGGAAATGGGTCTACATAAGGCCTGCTCAATTTGTGTTGAAATACTGAGACAATGGAAAAAATGTATACAAAGAAGTCCTTTCGTTTTGGGGTTCCAATGATATGGAGACAACCTAAAACCCACAGTGATGACTGCTACTTTTAGTTATTTAAGGTGCAGGGATACAATTCGAAGAATGGGATAAATATTGTTTATCCAAATCTCCCCTATGCATTGCGACCTGTTGCCCATGGATCAGACTCTCCAGTCCCATCACCACCAGGAAACCTTGAAGACATGCCCTTGAGTTCTGAGTAAGAGGACAGAAATAGCAATGGTTTCAATAGCAGTAAAGGTAAAGAACCTCAACTATTTAACCAGTGTGAAATAAATGATCTGGTGAGGGACTTAAGGCTCGTAAAGGAGTCAGCAGAACTTAGGTTCCAGTCTTAAATTCAAGAATCTTTTAGCTCCTCGCGCGTCATTCTATTGGCATCGCAATCGCGAAAAAATAGATCTGCCCTGTTTCTCTAAAGAAAATGATTTAGTCTGTACAGATCTATTAGGCCTAATAAGCAAGCTACAACCTTGATGAAAGGAGACCCTTTATGGACTCTTCATAGAGAAGTCTTAAAGTTGTTCGACGGCATAATGGGAATAAGCATACTTCCATCCTTGTTGGACACGCAGTGATCATGAAAGAAACATATGAAAATTTAGTGTCACTCTTGCACAAGATTAAATTCAAAGATCAGAACTGGATGGTTTGTGGCAACTAGAGAATAATTTGCACGTTGTTGGACAATAAAAAAAAATAAATAGCCTTCGAAAAAGTTTGGCTGATCCGAAAAAGGTACTTCTACCTCCTCTACATATAAAACTTGGCCTCGTGAAACAATTTGTAAAAATTTTACCGCAAGATGGAGAAGGATTCGAGTATTTGCGTAGCCAGATTCCTACTCTATCGGAGATCAAGGCCGAAGAGAGTGTATTTGGAGGACTAGATATAAGGAAATTCGTCAAGTGATTTGAAAACTCTCCGAGCGATCCTGAAAAAGATGCATGGTTTAGTTTTAAAGGTGTGATGAAGAACTTCTTGGGTAATCACACGGATCCTAACCACAAAGACACAGTGGAAAGAATGCAGGAAAAGTTCGAGGCCTTAGGATGTAAAATGAGCATTAAAGTTCATTTCTTACATACCCATTAGGATTTCTCTCTGGGAAATCCGGGGAATGTGAGTGAGGAGCAGGGGGGAAGATTTTATCAAGACATAAAGGAGATGGAAAGAAGATGGAATGCCAATATGATGGCTGACTATAAGGCGGCAAGCGGGCACATTCGCAAAATGCCGCAAAGCATTTTGTCCATCTTTAAGTTCTGGGTTCTGGGTTCAAATGCCACCGGGGTCGACTTTGCCTTTCATCTTTTCGGAGTCGATAAAATAAGTACCAGTTGAGCACTGGAGTTGTTGTAATAAGCTACTCCACCCCCCAGCCCCGAAAAAACAAAATAATTATGCCCTTGTGCCGAAGTTTGAAACCTGTATGATGGCCGACTGTTGCTAGATGTTGCATCGTGAATGCTCATCAAATGTTTACAAGCGAAAGAGCTCCAGGTATAGTTTCCAAATGAAAAAAGAGATTCTAAAGTGCTGAACCAAAAAAAAAAGGGAATAAATCCTTTTTGAGAGCCCATTTTTCCCACCTTTCAGTTACACTTGTGCCATTTTATTTTTCTAAATTAAATATAAAATTAATTTCTATTTCATTTTGTCCTACCATATATGGAATTACCTACAAATTTTGTATATTTTATTATTGAATTATCAAAAAACCTTTGATTATGGGAAAGAGTTTTTCAAATATTTTCAATTAGCTCCACAAAAATATAAAAAGTAACACAACGATTAAAACAATTTTCGAAAAGTTCCATTTCGCAGACCTGTGTTATTCAACATGTCTTTCCTTTTTTTAAGGTCGGACGTTATGCTGAAGGGATGTACTGTTATTTCTAGCAGGTTAAACTACCACGTAGAGGCTCACTCTTTGTTGTTGATAGAAGCAGTAATAATGGTAGCATGCTAATGCTTGCAGTAGCATTGGGGTGGTTTTCTACAGATTTGATTGTGGTGTGCTGGTTGAGCGTTGTGGTGGTAGTGGTAGTGGTGGTGGTGATAAAACTGTGATGGCCTTGTGGTGATGTAGAAGTAGTAGTAGTAGTGACTGTGGTGTGGTTGTAATGTTGGCGGTGTTGTTCTGATGTGACATTAGTGCTGGCGTGGTAGTGAGGGTGGTGGTTGTAGTAGCGGCGGTAGTGGTGGTGATGGTAGTGGACCTCATTGTCATCGTCGTTGTTGTAGTAGTGGTGTGGTGTTGTTGGTGTTGTTGTTGTTGCTGCTGCTGCTGGTTGTGGTGGTGTTGGCGGTAGCCTTGGCGGCGTGTATGATTGCAGTGATGAGCAATCGGAACTTTTTAATCGTATTGTTACACCGTGTGCCTGTGACATTTCCAACCTCTCATCACTGTCACTGGAAAATGATCTTAAAAAAATCACCACCACCACCATTACCCCCCCCCATACCATCACCTCCACCGTACCACTATAGTATCATTACCCATGCCACCGCCATCGCCACACCCACCCTACCACGACGCCACGTCGGGGACAGTACAGAGGGTGAATTACCAAAACAGTGGGAGATTTACATCGAGTCAAAAGGGAAATTAGCAATGACAATAAATAACAATAAATCGCGGGCCTCCGTCATCTGGCAACGAGGATTAAGTTGTTCAGCCAACTGAATTACCTGCTCCTGAATTAATACATCAGTTACTGAGTATTTCACAGACATACCCTTAGCATATTTCTCGGGCAGAGTCAGTATGGTATTGCGTGTATGCAACAAGGATGTACCTTATGAATTAAAGGTACAGCGAACTCGGTGGTCTTCTATACAGTTTTTGTCTACCCAGTCTTACTCATAAAGTGTGGGTTGACCCGGAGGTGAAGGAAATAACTGTCCAAGATGCTACGTAGTGGGATAAAATCTAAGACCTTGTGGCTGTAAAAGGAAGTTTTTAATCACTCGTACATACTGCGCCTACTAATAAAGAGAACAACCAAAGGGGAGACAACCACAGAACGAGTGGGAACACTCTTCCCAAATTCCCGAATTGTACTGGTATATTAAAGATAAGTGACTCCATTCATGTCTTACTATCTGTCTATTGTAGCACATTTAGAGCTGGCCCATTAAATACTCCAATACTGATACTCTCGCCCATATTTCATAGAATTTATAAGGAGCAGCACCTTCCTCTCTATCCTCACCTTCCTTTTCAACTGATATTTGAAGAAGCAGATGTAGACTTGGTTAATCCGAAAAAAAAAAGCTCCGTCTTCAAATTTTTCACCTGCGTTCACCGCACAATTCTCTTTGTCGTAGCCACCAAGTAGAGCATGACGACTCGTTCTTACAAAGAAAGACGGGGGAACTATCTTTACGATAGTCTCGGGTGATAGCTGGGTCTGTCCTTCATAAGAACATCTGTTCGAATATAAACTCACAACTCAACAGTGAACGACCATTATTTGTACATCAACTACCAAGGCATGCCGAGACCCCACTCTGTTGATCTTTAGAGCAGACGACCCTCCTGATTAATGGGACTTGTCTTTTGCATAACCTACGAAACAGCTTACGCTCCTATACTGTCACATGTTTCCTCCGAAACATGTCACGAAATTCAAACAGTTTATACACACAAAAAGCGAAGCAGGCGCTAATTAGCTCCATCCGACCTTTCAAGAAACGCTTCGTCTCTACATTCCTGTGTGAAACTGGCCACTACTGTTTTCAACTTTTAGCAGTTTTTCTCTTCCCTGAGAACTAAACAGAGCCACATCAACCGAATCGTAGATGAAGCGACAGAAGACGCTGACTTAGATGGACTTACCTTTTCAGATGCTCCTGTACATGCTCACTACCTTCTTCTGGTTAACGCAGGTTTACGTTAGCATTTAACTGTCCTTCAGTATGATTCCCATCAATTCAATTTCCGATGCGCTTTTGCTTCAGATACTATATAGTGTTTGTGGACAATTTAGAGTGGTGATGTTAGAAAATTCTCAAGGCATGCCTCATGCTTGAAGAAGAAGTGCAGGATACGATATTTGATAAGCTGAGCCGGAAACAAAAATGTCAATGCATTAAAATTAAACAAGAAATGGAAGAAAAGTTGTTAACGTCAATGAAAATTACTCTCAAAGTGGGCAAACAAGAGAACTGTGTGCCTGTGTGTATATGTGTGAGTGTGTGTGTCTATCTGTCTGTCTGTACGTATGTATGCATGCATGTATCTATGCATGTATGTACATATGTATGTATGTATGTATGTATGTATGTATGTATGTATGTATGTATGTATGGATGGATGGATGGATATACCTACGCCGAAGTGCGTACATGTAGGAGTATGCGCATATGGATGGATATATATATATGTGTGTGTATGTGTGTGTGTGTGTATATATGTGTGTGCTTGTATGTATGTATATATATATATATATGTGTGTGTGTGTGTGTGCGCATATATAAAGCTATATATGTATAACTATAAACTGGTATTCCGTGAATTACGACGACCAATGTTCCAGTTGATCCTATCAACAGAACAACCTGCTTATGAAATTCACGAGCAAGTGGCTGAGTACTCCTCAGACATATGTAACTTTAACGTAGTTCTCAGGGAGAATCAGCATGAGAAAGTATGTGACAAGACTGGCTCTATGAATTACATGTACAACTCATTTTTGCTATCTGAGTGGACAGGGAAAACGCGAAATAAAATGTCTTGCTCAAGGAGACAACGTACCACCGAAGATCGAACTCACGGCCTTATGATCGTCAGCGGAATAGCCTAAGCAATAAGCAAAACGCCTTAATTCCACGACTGTATGTAAACACATTAATAACAAAATATTTTTTGGGGGACTGTAGTAAAAGCAGGAACAGATAGATTCGTTTCAATCCTGTTATGGAATTTCTTCAGTGATTGTGTCTTTTTAACCAATACATTTAGTTAACACCGCTGGTAATCGCGCTGAGAGCGTTTTTTTTGTTGTAGCAAAATCATAAAGAGCTGTGAACATTTGAAACTTAAGCTATTGAGGTATCTGATCCTAACTCTAGATAAGCCCTTTGTTACAAAGATTTTATAATTAATGCCACTGTTGACAATTTAAGATGGTATTCTGTCACTGATGAAATTCCAATAAATATTGATACTAGGCTAGCTGCTGGCTGATCCTTCTTTTTCTTTTTCGACGAAGATATTCTACATAAGACAAGGTGTTTGCATCTGTCTATACGTAAGAGTGGTGGTTAAAAATATCTACAGCCGTATTCTATAGTAGCGTTGTATTCAAACAAAACGCTGTTAACCAGGAATACACATACACACATGTACATAAATAAAAATACACACACACACACACACACACACACACACACACATATATATATATATATATGCATGTATATATATGTGTATATATATATATATGTATGTATACGCGTATGTATGTATTTATAATTACATACATGCATGCATACATACATACAAAAATACATACATACATACATACATACATACATACATACATACATACATATATATATATATATATATATATATATATATATATATATATATATATATATATATATATATGCGTGGACATGTGTATATGTTTAAGCGTATCTTCTGCATATGTTCGTGTGTTGCGGGAGTAAAGGGTTATATATAGATAGATAACCCGAGAGTTGCATATGTATAAACAATCGAATGGGTGTTTATCAATGTATAACATGGATGTTTATTAACACAATGCACAGTAAAATATACAGACTGTGAGCAACATTGCCACCCAGACAGCCGCATCAATGCAGATACATGCACAAATATATATATACACATACATATATACACCTACATGCATACGCAGAGAGATGATTTGGCATATATATATATATATATGTGTGTGTGTGTGTGTGTGTGTGCACCTACACACTCACACATACACGCATATGTGTGTGTGTGTTTACGTATATATATATGTGTGTGTATATGTAGTTATGTGAGTGTTTCTAATTATCTTCTTATTGATTCAAGCCATTGGACTATCATCATAAATGCATGAACCCACACACATATGTATGCATGACTGTATATATATATATTTGTTTTCTCTCCCTCTCTCCCCCTCTCTCTCTCTCAGTATATATATATATATATATATATATATATATATATATATATATATGTGCGTGTGTGTGTGTGTGTGTGTGGTGTGTGTGTGTGTGTGTGTGTGTGAGAGAGAGAGAGAGAGAGAGAGTGAGCTGGCAGAATGGTTAGCACGATGGGCAAAATGCTTAGCAGCATTTCACCTCTCTTTAGGTTCTGAGTTCGAATTCTGCCGAGGTCGAATTCACCTTTTATCCTTTCGGGATTGATGAAATAAGTACCTGTTCCGCATTGGGATCGATACGATTGAACTTACCACGTCATCTGAAACTGTTGACCATGTACCAAAATTTGAAATCAATATATATATTAAATCTTTTTTTAACGGTGGAACTGAAAATTGTTAAAATAACAGCAATAACAGCACTGAGAAAGTGCAAGCCTCCACCAAGGCAACACCAACGTCCTCTCAACGATTAGGTAGAGATGATTTTTAAAATAAGAATATCTGAAATAAACTCGACTGCTCTCACAAACGAAAATACTAAAAATGAACCCAACCGCTCTCAAAAATTAAGTAAAAAAAAACGGAAAAATAATCCCGAATCTTTGTCCGGCACCGGATCGATCCCAAAATCTAATCAGTTCGTCCGAGTATGTAGTAGTTTTTTTTTCTTGGTATTTTCTGTCGAATTGCTTTTGTGAAGTTTTAATTGTTGTGTGCTGCATTGCAGCATTTGTTCTTACTTTCCCTCATTGAGAGTTTGCGATGGCTGACAAAAGAAATTTATTTTACTCAGACCTTAGCGGGTCGGAGCTTTCAACATCTGAGCAAGAACTTTTGAGGTCTATTGATTTTATGGACATGGAATTGGAAGGAAGAAAGAGGAAGTTCGCGGACGTCGCCCGAGAGTCAGATGACAATGTGGAGATAGATATAGGTAAATTCAAGAAATTATTAAGTCGGGGCGGTTACAACGTGAAAGTAACCCCCACTGCATGAAACAAAAGAAATAATGCAAAGAAGAACGGTGATGTACAAGACCTACTCGGTTAAGAAAGGTAAAATTGACCACATGACAACAGAGCAAGTGGAGAAGGTGCTGAGGCCAGTCTGGTAAGAAATAACATATCTTGCCAGAGGGGCGAAATTTGGAGAAGTCGAAGTTAGGTACATATATGAAAATACGGCGAAAAAACACGTGGCATGAAGAGTTAGTACTTCTACCCATGTACCTGGGACAGAGAGCGTCTCGGGGAAGGGTAGAAGGAATTCCACCAGAAATAGATGTAGCCTGGATAGCGGCCACTGTTTTGGCTGAAATTGAGGAAAAAATAGCGGTGCTCTAGGCCACGAAAACGAAAAGCGTGAATTGGAAAGGCCAAGTTTTAAACATGCTAATTCAAGGTTCAAATGAGGCAATAGAAGAAATGGTGGAAACGGTGACTGTAAACGATACTATAATGAATGTAAGGGTGGAAGGCAGAATACATCGCTGTTTCCAATGTGGCCAGAAGGACCACAGAAGAGCGAAATGCCCTCCACCGGATAAAAGAGTGGAGGAATTACAAGAAGAAGACACAAGAGAAGCCCCAGGAAGGACAAGAGGAGGAGGAAGAAATGGATCCAGAAAAAGAGGAAGAATGGGAAAAAATGTGAAAAAGAAAGAGAAGGAAGAGGAAAAAGACAAGTCCGATACACACAGAACTTCACCCAACAATTACCCAAGGCCCACCCATTACCCTCTTTGTTCCTCACTCGCCCTGCAGAAACTAAGCCTTCCCATTCCCCTCTATCACAAAAACAAAAGAAAAGATCACATTCACACAATGAGACCCAAATATCCCCTCCCTGTTTTGCGTGTATAATATATGGTGAGGACCTGTTTGAAAAGGCAATTGAATGGGAGAACACGGTTCATGTTGATGTAGAGGATGAGGACGGAGTGGTCGGTGTGGTGCTGATATTAACGGAACAGCAAAGGATGGAAGTAGAGAGGCACAACGGGGAGTATGAACTGTGGAAGATTGACTTTGACAAGGAAAAGCTTCCACAGAGTATTGAATTTAAAGAACTGAAAAAGAGGTATAACTTAGATATAATGGACAACAGGAGAAAGGAAGCGAGTGATGTTACTTGATGGGGCAGGTAACACCATTTTCATTTTTTAATTTTCTACATCTTTCATTATATCATACGTTTCATTTTATTCTATTTTTTGTAATTGTTGTATGTCCCCAACATAATGTATGTCCCTCTATATTGGCCCTTTATGGGTAATAAAAAAACAGATCCCAAAATCTAATCAGTTTGTGCCAGTCACATCCCTGAAGCAAACACGACTGAAAAGAATACCTCTGCCTTTGTGAAGGCGGAGGCAACAAGAAGAGATTAAATAAGAAAAAATAACTTTAGAAGGGAAAAAAGGATCTTCTTCACCTAATATTATACATGCTTTTATTTATTTCATTATGAGGGCGGTGAGCCGGCAGGAATGTTAGCACGCCGGGCTAAATGCTTAGCTGGTATTTCATCTGCCGCTACGTTCTGAGTTCAAATTCCGCCGAGGTCGACTTTGCCTTTCATCCTTTCGGGGTCGATTAAATAAGTACCAGTTACGCACTGGGGTCGATATAATCGACTTAATCCATTTGTCTGTCCTTGTTTGTCCTCTACCCTTGTGGGTAGGAAAGAAATAGTTATTTCGCCTGCCGCTACGTTCTGAGTCCAAATTCCGCCGAGGTGACTTTGCCTTTCATCCTTTCAGGGTCGATTAAATAAGTACCAGTTACACACTGGGGTCGATGTAATCGACTTAATCCGTTTGTCTGTCCTTGTTTGTCCCCTCTATGTTTAGCCCCCTCTGGGTAATAAAGAAATAAATATAATGCAGGTAGTGGAATCTATGTTGAATCCATGAGATAATGTGTTCTCAAAGACGCTGACATTGTTACGGTCATGATTTGCAGAGAGAGAGAGAGAGAGAGAGAGAGAGAGAGAGAGAGAGAGATGGTTGATATCATCCCTCTTAGCTTTTTCTATGATCACTTCATCCCAGATCTTGTTCATTTCTCTCCTACTCTTGAACACATATCTGAATGACTTCGCCTTTATATAGTCGTAGAAGCATGGGGCTTAGTAGTTAAAGGTGTTGGAATCATGGTCGTAAGATTGTTGTTTCAATTTCTGGACTGGGTAACGTGTTGTGTTCTTGAGCAAAACTCTTATTTGACGTTGCTCCGGTCCAATCCTTCTTGCAACGGACCGGCGTCCTGTCAAAGTGAGGAATTTATACATCAGAGAAACTGAGAAACCGGCTCTATGAGTCTGTATGACTCGGGAAGGACCTTTTTATCCTTGTTTAAGTATTTTAATCCTTATTTTCATTGAAGATTTCTTTGTACTTTCAGAATACAGAGTTGGTGCATAGACATTCAATTATGTGACCTGCAGGCTTTCTACAAGAGAAGTAGGAAGTCAAATTAACCGCTCGCTAATGCTGACCGGTGTTTCAGTCAGTAGACTGTTCTTCAACAACAAAGCCAATGCAAAGCTGATGATGTTCTCTATAGAAAAGCCTTTCCAGAATAAGTTATAACAATCACCAACCAAGTTAACAAAGAGCTTCATCTCACTCAGGGCAGAGATGTCTACACTAGCTTCTTAGTCCATTGGTTAAGGGCGATGCATTGTGTTCTTGAGCAAGACACTTCACTTCACGTTGCTCCCGTTCACTCTGATTGCAAAAATGAGTTATCCTGCGACGGACCGGCGTCCTGCCCAGGTGGGAAATATATATATGTCATGGAAACCAGGAAAGCGGGAAACCAGCCTTTATGAGTCGGTATGACTCGAGAAGGTAACCTTTACCTTTACTCTAACCTACCTTTATCAACCTAACCACTGACACACCTACCAGTTTATCTACCTATATACGAGAATCTCTGTACAGCTGCTCGACCTAGGCAAGGAATCCAAATCTTTCTCAGGTCTCACTCTATATCATAAACAGGGGTCGCCATGCTGGAATCTACAAGTTTTTTTCATTCTTTCCCTGTTTATTTTCTCTTATTCCTTTCTATTGAAGAGCGTAGGCTCGAAACGTAAAAGACTTTTTCATTTTTTCCGAGCGTCAAACTAATACACTTGCTTATTGTTCGTACACCTGTATTCATTTTTTGTTTTGCTATAAATTTTAACAATACATAGGATAATGTTATCCAAGGTACACTATGACAGCAAAAATCTTGATGGACATAGTTTGAAGTTCTAGATGATCAAACCTCGATTTGTCACTAACAGAATCTTCCCAAATAGCCATGTACCGCCGTAGCTACCCACTTGCTAACTTCCCACCTGTCTGTTTGCTTGCATTTTTGCCTGCATTCCTACCTACCTACCTACCTACCTACCTAACTACCTGCCTACCTACCTACCTACCTACCTACCTACCTACCTACCTACCTACCTACCTACCTACCTACCTACCTACCTACCTACCTACTAACCTACCTGCCTGCCTGCCCACATGCATCAAAACAGCTGCACATAACACGTGGAATCTACCACCAACATCCTACTATGTTTCTATGTTGAAATACAGCTGTTCCTTGAGATATTCACACACACACACACACACACACACAAGCACACAAACACACACACACACAAACACACAAACACACACACACACAAACAAACAGTCAAACACACATACGCATGCACACATGGATTCTTCCCACACACTGACAGTTCCCAGCACATGCAATAACATACACACATTCTACACACCTATATATACGCTGAAAAATATTTACACACGCGTGCGTGTATGTATGTGTGTATGCGTATTTATACACATATATACGCATAATCTCTCTCTCTTTCTCTCTCTCTCTCTCTCTATCTATCTATCTATCTATATATATATATATATATATATATATATATATATATATATATATATATATATATATATATAAGAAACCAAAGTGTACGTACGTCGCCATATGTATAATAAAAATGAATACAAAAAATGGGACAAGAACGCAAAATATCTAGACAGATGATACAAAAAAGGGACAAGAAAAAACAAGGACGGGTCATTCGGAGTTTTCTTTCCTCAGTCGAGTTGCTGATTATCTTTACAGTTTCGGCTGGTTACACTCGAGATTGCTCCAATCTGCCCCATTTCTCCGTTTTTTTTCGACCTTGTTTTCGTATACATTCGCTGCTTTCTTCCAGGGAATCTAGTGCTCTTAGCTTAGTTTTTCCTTGGGTCTGGCCAGATTGGAGTAATCTCTAATATAACCAGCTGAAATTGCAAAAATAATCTGGAACTCGACTGAGGAAAGAAAACTCCGAATGACCCGTCCGTGTTTTTTCTTGTCCCTTTTGTGCATCATCTGTCTGGATGTTTTGCTTTCTTGTCCCATTTTTTTATATTCCTTTTCATAACCATATGGTGGCGTAGTACACTTTGGTCTCTTATATCCATCCATCCATCCATCCATCCATCCATCCATCCATCCATCCATCCATCTATCTATCTATCTATCTATCTATCTATCTATCTATCTATCTATCTATCTATCTATCTATCTATAAATTTTATACGACTCTAGTATTCTTTCATTCTTTCTTTCCTTCTATCAGCCCCTTCACACTTACTTCGTTCTTTCCACTATTCTTTCTTTCGTTCCCCCTCTCTCACATTTCCTGGCTTTCTCTTTATTCTCACCTTCCCTCCTCTTTCATTTCACTCTGTCTCTTTTCTTTTCTTCTCATCCCTCCCAAATTTTTCTATCCCTCTGCCTCTACCTCTTTCCTCTCTCTCTCCACGTGACCGGTGTTTCGTCAAGCTTGACCTTTCTTTCTTGGTTCGACTACCATTCATGCAACATCTTTATTCCTCCCCATGCCGTAAGGCTTTACTTCCACACAAGTCAGCTTAATTTAATTCATCCTTAGTCGAAAGACACATGTTGTTAATGTCCTGTTATTTGCATTTGTGTTCCATTTCTCCGTTTTTTTCTGTCCTTGTTTTCGTATACATTCGCTGCTTTCTTCCAAGGAATCTAATCCTCTTAACTTAGTTTTTCCTTGGGTCTGACCAGATTGGAGCAATCCGGAGTATAACCAGCCGAAATTGCAAAGATAATCTGGAACTCGACTGAGGAAAGAAAACTCCGATTGACCGTCCTTGTTTTTTCTTGTCCTTATTTGTATAATCTGTCTGGATGTTTTGCGTCCTTTTCCATTTTTGTATTCCTTGTTATATATATATATATATATATATATATATATATATATATATATATATATATATATAATAGAAATATTAAAATTACTAAGTCTCTCTAAAAGAGATTACGGCAGCGTTACTGGAAATTAATTGTTATCGCCATATTAATATGGCAGTCTTATAGATATAAGACTAAAAGCTGTCGCTGATTAACTCCATGAGGCCATCGCCTTAAGATAGCTATTTGACACACAAACTGTGTGAAGTGGCTGACCTCCCTTGTTCGAAGGTTATAATGGACACAGTTTGTGTGTCAAATAGCTATCTTAAGGCGATGGCCTCATGGAGCTAATCAGCGACAGCTTTTAGTCTTATACCTATAAGACTGCCATATTAATATGGCGATAACAATTAATTTCCAGTAACGCTGCCGTAATCTCTTTTGGAGAGACTAAGTAATTTTAATATTTCTATTATTGAAAACAAGTGGATGTATTCCACCGAAACTAGGTAAATAGAACCTTCGAACAAAGACGATCAGTGGCGACATCTGCTGGGTCGACTACGCTACATTGACAAAGGGCAAATACCCTGAAACGCGTCTGTAGCTGTCTAACTAGCAGTGTGAAGCGGCTGACCTCTTTTGTTCGAAGGTTATAATGGACACAGTTTGTGTGTCAAATAGCTATCTTAAGGCGATGGCCTCATGGAGCTAATCAGCGACAGCTTTTAGTCTTATATCAATAAGACTGCCATATTAATATGGCGATAACAATTAATTATATATATATATATAATATATATATATATATATATATATATATATATATATACATACATACATACATACCTATTATATTCATGTATATATATATGTATATATACATAAACACATATAACATATATGTATACACATTTATATAAATATATATATATATATATATGTGTGTGTGTGTGTGTGTATATATATATATATATATATATATATATATATATATATACATACATGTATATACATTTATATGTACATATATGTTGTTGATTGTGAGAAGGAGGCACAAAACCGAGATGCATGGAGGAAGAGAGTGCACAGTAGTTGTTCAAGGTTTGAGGGAGAATGAAGCACGAAAAGATTAAGAGGAGGCTTAGAAGGAATGAATCTGTGGAAAATGAAGGAATGTTGTTTTTGTGTGTGTGGTTTATGGGAGGAGGTGCTTGAGTATTGCGGGCGTGGTTAGCCATCAGACAACTCACAGGAATCGACCCATGGTAAATCTCATATGGTTATTGTTCACAACAGAACATGTGCAAAGGTGTGTCTCTCAGTTGGAGGCGTGTCAAAAGAGATAATACGGTGGCATCTGTTCCTTCTGGCAAGCCTGCACAGCTGTGCATTGTGTAATAGAATGTGCAAAACTTTCGCCGGACTCAAGAGTCATACAAGGGGTTTACATTGCATCAGCATTTTGAAAAATTTTAACATAGAATGATGAGACACGTGTTATTTGTCTTTAAATTATATGTTAATTGTTAAGGCACGGTTACTGATGAGGATTCGCCTAGCAAGTTATTTTAATTGCTAAAATAATCTGAAACCTGGGAATGACGGAAAAAATAACAAGGTAAAAGTTATTTTTCATTCCCTTCGAAAATTGCTCTTAAAATGTGGTTTTGGTTGTTTTGACTGCTTCTTCTAGCGTGTAAAAATTACCTATTGAAGGTAGTTTTCTCTAGTGTTTAAATGTACACTATTTTATATGAATGTATATGTGTAAGTATGTACATAATAGGGGGTGAAACCGACGAGAGTGGACCATTGTTGCGGTTCACTTCAAGCATCCAACAACAGCGCAAATTAAATTAAGAAATTTCTTAACTTTCTTTGTTGTTTCATACCATATTTAATACTTAACATAAACTATAGAGACTGACAAAAAGAGAAAGGTTTCGTTGAGTTGATAAACAAGAAGAAAATCTGAGGAATTAAAACAATGCATATCATCACTTACAATATCATCACGGCTGGACACCTCACACTATACTCCTATGTTGGTGTCAGTCATGTTGGATTGGGCGCCATTTTATTACAGCATGAATTTGAAGTCGAATTTTACGTTATTTCTTGCGCATCGAAAGTACTTTAAAATCCCCAAGAATACGTCGTTTAAGAGTGAAATTGATATTATGCAATTCCCAAAGCATCATCAATGTAACAGATGTATTCCACGTGAACCAGTCGCAATCACAGGTACATTGACGAGGATAACTACTAGCAGTTATGTAATTTCAAATCCAATTCTTAAGGCTACAATCTTACCTCGATTGTTAATGTATTTAAAGGATGACTTAACTACTCATACAAAAGTTAGTGCACCGAGAATTCGACAGGAAAACATTCAGCCATTATAGTTTATTTGTCTATAAAACGAGAGCTTATAGAGAATTCGGATATCCTTTTTCTAGAGAATTGGATCCCATTTCCTTTTACATAAATAGCGAAAATATTATTTATCAGAAGTAACAGAGTGACTCGAGGTCCGTGAGTTTCGCGCGTTGGCACTTATCAACATACCAATATATATATATATATATATATATATAATATTATATATATATATATATATATATATATATATATATATATATATATACATATATGTATGCATGCATACATACATACATACATACACACATACATACATACATACATACATACATACATACATACATACATACATACATACATACATACATACATACATACATACATACATAAACTGAAAGATAGGAAGGTAGATGGTTAGACTATCTTCCTATCAGAAAGATGAATGAAACGATTAACAGAAATACAAATGTTATAGTAGACAGACGAGGAATTCTTGGCAGGGCATGTAGGCATGTGAGATGGTAGGCAAGAAGATGGAATTCTAGACATATAGACAGACAGGAGACTGGAGCGACAGACAGATAGGTGGAATGGTAGACAGAACAATAAAGAGACGGGTAGACAGGCGAAATAGTAGGTAGACTGGACAATAGACAGGCAGGCAGGTAAATGGAATGGTAGACAGATGAATGGAATTCTAGAGAGATAAATAGACAGACAAACAGACAGATAGATTGATAGATGGACAGACTGACAATGGAATGTACGACGTGGAACAGAAATACAGCACATTACAACACAAGACACCTGTTAAGATGAGGAATGCGGAAGTTGATTACGTCTTAGGATGTCTGCCAGCAATTATATATAGCTTCCTCAGGGTAACATGTGTGTGTGTCTGTATATATGCGTATATGTATGTATGTATGTATGTATGTATGTATGTATGTATGTATGTATGTATGTATGTATGTATGTATGTATGTGTGTGTGCGTGTGTGTGTGTGCGTGCGTGTATGCATGTATGTAATTTTTCGCGTATATGTGTCCGTAATTATAGTTATATTTTTGTTAAATATATGCGGCTTCATATATCCGCACACTCAGAGACATATACACATCTATATGCATATATGCATATATACATACATAGATACATTTATACACAGACACACACACACACACACACACACACATATATATATGTATGTATGTATATATATACATATACATATATATATATATATATATATATATATATATATATATATATATATGCATACACACACATATACACACATATACTTGCAGATATGTGTGTGTATGCACACGTATATAAACATAAATACAGACATACATGTATATATATATATATATATAAACACTGGTACACATATACATATGTGTGTAACTGTATATGTGTGTTCGTGCTTAGAACTGTTAATGTATGTACACGAATACATTACTTTATGTTTCCGAGAACATATTTTAATAAATTTAGCAATATAAATAAATAAATTAATTATATATTAATCTGAACCGTTTATACGATTAAACTACAACAAAATCTGTCAAGAATGTGACATCACTTCCGTTTTGCGTGGGCCAGCCGCCATTGACGTAAGAGCGATCTACGTTACTTTCTTTGGTAAGAGCGTGTAATAGTCATAAGATGGGATGATTATCGAGAAAGACCGAAAGAAAGAAAGAAAGAAAGAAAGAAAGTGAGAGGGAAAAAAAGTGAATGTCATAGAGAGAAAGAAGGAGCTTGGTAATAGAAAAATTACTTTATGTATGTATGTATGTATGTATGTATGTATGTGTGAGTGTAGTCCAGATTTACATATATATGTGTACACACGCACGCATATATACATACACACACACACACACACACACACACACACACACACACCACACACACACACACACACACACACACACACAAAACGCTGTAATGAGATTTCTATGTATAAAAGAATAAAAGATAATGCAGAGCTCCACGTTGATCATTACATGAAACTCCTAAATTCACATTATCAGTTATTTT
Source organism: Octopus sinensis (assembly GCF_006345805.1). NCBI lineage: Eukaryota > Metazoa > Mollusca > Cephalopoda > Octopoda > Octopodidae > Octopus > Octopus sinensis. The sequence goes on along the minus strand of NC_043002.1, from coordinate 22,604,122 downwards.
CGGTGGCTCTTTCTGTACATACATACTTACACACGCACGTACACACACACACTCACACACACACACACACAAACACACACACACACACACACACACACACACACACACACACGCACGTACACACACACACACACACCACACACACACACACACACGCGCGCGATGGTTTATTTTCGAACGCAGAGACGCCGTTAGACAGCTGAAATATTGGGCAAATTACCTTTACAAAGCGGAAAAATTTGTCAACAAGCATCTACATCCCTTGAAGACTCCGGTCAAATACTTTACGATTAAACTAAACTGTCCGTTTTAAATAATATATATGTGTGTGCGTGTGTGTGTGTATGTGTGTGTGTGTGTGTTATTTAAAGTATGGAAAATATATAAATAAAAAAAACGGGGCATACACACCCACAAATCCACTTATATTTACCGGTTTATTCCTTATTGGTTGTTCAGTTTCTTTATAAGAAGGAAGTATTACTTGACTTTAATTGTCCCTTATCATAGAATATAATTTACATGGAAGACAACGTCTCTCTCCGCTTAATATTCATTTGTTTTCAACTGCAACATTTAGTTAATAATTTTGTAGACAGAAACTGTTATGGCGTAGCTGAGTCTCATCAGTGCAAAGCAATTTAGAGATGTGCAGAAAGTCAATTGCTTGGCGTTTTGGTAGCCAAAAGTATCTACCCGTTAGTCAATAACCCTATTGATTTTTTGTCCCGAGTGAACATAGTCGATCATATCGAACTCATTTAGGTAGCATTTATTTTATCGATGTCCGAAAGGTAAAAAGTGAAGTCGATCTCGGTAGTGATTGAAATTAGATTGAAATTGACGAACTCAGGTATGTCTAAAGATTCTGCTGATCTACTAAACATGTTTTCATAAGTTTTTACTATTTCTTAAAAAAAACAAAAAAAAAAAAAACGAACAAACAAACAAAAAACTAACAGTTTGCAAAAGTGGCCTGTAAACTTAAACATGTTGTCATTAGATATTTAATAACACAGATGAGACTAATAAGGCAGCCGAAACATAGCAAATGGCATTTGCACAAAATGTTACGGAGTAGGATCGAACCTGGAACTTCGTGGAAATTAACTAAAATTCTTAACCATTCAACCACACTGCGCCTACGGCTAATATTTATATAGAGGGATATATATTCCTTCTTACTATAGGTATAAGAGATTTTGAGGGAAGTGAGGTGGGGTTAGTCGATTACATCGACCCCAGTACTTAACTGGTTCTTATTTTATCAATTTCGAAAGGATGAAAGGCAAGGTTGACCTCAACAGAATTTGAACTCAGAATATGAAGACAGACGAAATGCCGCTAAGCATTGTGACCGGTGTGCTACCGACTCTGCCAACTCACCGCCTTGGTAGAGGGAAATATATTTAAAACAAATTGAAAAATAAAACGAAGATATCAGTGACATGACTTCAGATGATTCATTTTAAGATTGATGTAGTGAATTTTGGCATAGTTGTTCTCCTTTTTTCATCATATATATATATATATAGTTTCATTACTTTGTTTTACGTCTTCCTATCAATCGTAACCTTTCTCCACTGCCACCATGCTGTTTCTAGGGGGTGTTGCCGTTAGTACTCAACACGAGCCCGCTCGTTTCTTTCAGCGCTCGGGGCCGACATTTTGTCATTTGTTTATTTTTATGTTAAATACACGATCAGCTGGCCCACCCAAGGATGTAGACTCACCACTGGAAGTTGATAATAGGATATCAGGGTATACGTTGGTAGCTGCCGATAAAAGTAGGAGAGCTTCTTCGGTCTTACAACACAGGCACAGATCTTCTTTGTCGATTATGTTTCTATCTCTCTTCCTCGTTTTCTTGGCGTTTCACTTTGCTTGTCAATCTCCCTCTTTCTCTTGTCGAAATTCTTTTTGGCATTCTTTTGAATACACAAGTGTATGTGTGCGTGTGTATGTGTGCGTGTGTGTGTTGCACGCGCATATGTATGTATGTATGTATGTATGTGTGTACAAGTGCGGATATCTTTCTGCCTGTCCATCCATTCCATCCATCCATCCATCCATCCATCCATCCATCCATCCATCCATCTATCTATCTATCTAATCTATCTATCTATCTATCTATCTATCTATCTATCTATCTATCTATCTATCTATCTGTGTGTCTGTCTGGCTATCTATCTATATATCGATCTATCTATCTATCTATCTATCTATCTAATGTATGAATGTATATATATATATATATATATATATATATATATATATATATATAATATATATATATATAATATAAATAAATACAAATATATGCATATATACATACATATATGTACATATCTACATCTATATGTATATTACATGCATATATGGGTACAGGACATAAAAAAACTGTTGAACACAATGTGAAACGAAAACACAAAAACAAAAACATGGAAACGAACTTTTTTCAAAAAAAGAAAAAACAGAGTACAAGACATACAACAGAAGGAATATTCCCCTTCTTCAGTTGTCCCTGTTTCGTCTACTCCACGTTCGAAGGTAAGGACAAGACACGACTTCGTTGAAATAGGCTTCCCGCAAAGCAAATTAAATAAAATTTGGGATTTTTTTGCGGAGGGGTAAAAATGGTAACAAGAACAGGACAGTAAAACAAAACTAGACAGAAGAAACAGTAAAAGACGGAACAAAGAGAATAACACAGTAAAAGCAAACGATGAGGGTTGTTAAGTCAAGAAGATGGAAAAATTATTCTGAACGCTTGAGACAGCTTATCAAAGAGACAGGATAAGCGGTCTGATCTTGGTGAAGATAGCAGTTGGAAAGATGGCTTACGTCTGATCACGTGTCAGTGACGAGAGTCGAGGAGGAAGAGTAAGAGAGAGGGAACAGTGAAGGGGAGAGGAGAAGAATAGGGAAGGGTGGGAGAGAAAACCAAAAAGTATATCTATCTAACTATCTATCTATCTATCTATCTATCTATCTATCTATCTATCTATCTATCTATCTATCTATATATATATATATATATTTTTCTGATTTTTCAGATTTTTTATATATGCTAGGCTACTGGTTTTAAATTGATATTAATCAAATTAATATTCAATTTATCTCCCTCATTATTTAAATTTTAAAATAATTATGTTCTCTAATTGGCAACATTAACTGCAGTAAATTATCTGCTGCAGAACTGTTTCCGGAATTTAGCGCGCCAGAACTTAGACATTTGAAAATAACCCCAATGTAATCGGTAAAACTAAGCACGTATCTAGTTTTATATGGAAAACTAGTCTTTAGTTGTTCAAATTATATTGAATTCGAACGATCGTACTGGCGAGTCTGCGGACGAAGTATTACGTAAGTAATTTATTCGGTAATAGACGAAATCGGTATACGATTAATTCTTGATTTTTATATAATTTTCATCTGTCTTGCCCGCCTATGTTCTGGTGTTCGCTGAATTTCCTCTGGAGAATATTTTTTCTTTGTAGTTAGATCGGATGTGATCTTCTTCTAGCGTATGTTTATCCACCTAGTGGTTTATCCCTAAATATACACATGTATTGAAAGTTTTTCTGATTTTTCAGATTTTTTATATATGCTAGGCTACTGGTTTTAAATTGATATTAATCAAATTAATATTCAATTTATCTCCCTCATATTTAAATTTTATATATATATATTATATATATATATATATATATATATAATATATATATATATATATGTATATGTGTGTGTGTGTGTGTATGTGTGTGCGTGTGTGCGCGCGCGCGCGCGCGTGTGTGTGTATGCTGAAACCCACTTCGGTCATGACTGACCATAGGATCGCATCTAGAAAGTTACCCTCCCAGGCACAAGTCCGGACAAAGTTGTTTATGGAAGACCAGCAGTCGCCCAAGCATACCGGCCTCCCTTCTCCACACCACCAGCGTTATCCAAGACAAAGGCAAAGGCCGATACTTCTTGGAACCTGTGACATCGCAACTCATTTCTACAGCTGAGTGAAATGGAGCAACGTGAAATAAAGTTTCTTGATCAAGTTCACAATACGCAGCCGAGTCTGGGATTCGAACTCACAACCTCACGATTGTAAGCTCCAAATTTACTCAAAAAAATCATATGGCTCAGGGCTATAGTAGAAGACACTTGTCCAATGTGTCGACAGTACCGGAGACCACATGGTTACAAAGAGGGCTTCTTAACCACACAGCCATACATACTCTTACTCTTAACTCTTTTACTTGTTTCAGTCATTTGACTGTGGCCATGCTGGAGCAAATCGACCCCAAGACTTATTCTTTGTAAGCCTAGTACTTATTCTATCGGTCACTTTTGCTGAACCGCTAAGTTACGGGGACGTAAGCACACCAGCATCGGTTGTCAAGCGATGTTGGGGGGACAAACACATACACACATTTACATACATACATATATATATATATATATATATATATATATATATAATATATATATATATATATATATATACATATATATATATATGTATATATATATATATATATATATATATATATATATATAATATATATATATACATATATACGACGGGCTTCTTTCAGTTTCCGCCTACAATATCCACTCACAAGGCTTTGGTCGGCCCGAGGCTATAGTAGAAGACACTTGTCCAAGGTTCCACGCAGTGGGACTGAACCCGGAACCTTGTGGTTGGTAAGCAAGCTACTTACCTCATAGCCACACCTACATGCGTATATTCCCAATAATAACAATTTCGAATATAAGTATAGTACATCACTGGTACTTTTTTCTTTTTCGACCCGGGGATTGTAAATGTAAAGCTGACCTCAGCGAGATTTGAACTCAGAACGTAGAGCTGTCACAAATATGACAGGGGCATTTTCTCTGACTCTCTAACGACTCCGCCTTTCCTCTACCATGACATGTAATACAATTATAAGAAAATAGATTTCCTTCGACAAACGAAATGGGAGCAACTTGAAACTTATTGTTACTAATTTCGTCCGCGCCTGACCGAAATCTAATCTGTTGATGGGTGGTAATAAGGCCACCCGTTAGGGTGCTCTGTAGTGGGTGTTGTGTGATGTCAACGAAGGAATGGTATTGGAATGATATAGGTGTGTGTGTGTGTGTGTGGTGGGGTATATGTGTATTCAAGGTTGAGGGAAGGTTAATACTTTTTCATCGACATCACTATTACTGTGAAAATGATAACCATCATTCGCTTGCTCCTCCTCCTCCTCCTCCTTCTCCCCGCCGTCGTCTTTGTAGTCGTCATCATCATCGTCATCGACATCAGCGTCATCATCATCATCATCATCATCATCATCATCATCATCATCATCATCATCACCATTATCGTTGCCATTTTAATCATCATCCTCACTATCTTGAGCAACGTCTTATCATTATCGTCATTGTGTCACCGCCGCCGCCGCCACCACCACCACTACCACCACCACCACCACCACCACCTTCATCATCATCATCATCATCATCATCATCATCGTCGTCGTCGTCGTCGTCGTCGCCATTGTCGTCGTCGTTGTCGTTCTCTTCGTCATCGTTGTTACCATCATCCCCAATTGTCGTTTTCATATTCCTTCAACCTCCCCATTATCAACCATTATCCTCACATCCTCACGTTCGTGAATTGGTCACAGACGAAAGTATTATGTAATCGGTCGAAATGCTAAAGATAGCAGCAAAAATCTTCTTTAAATCACAACCTATTGCTCCAGGTAAAAAAAAAATCAAGAAAGGCGCAGTCGCAACTGTGTAGTAAGAGGTTCGCTTCCCAACCACATGGTTCCAGGTTCAGTCCCACTGCATGACACCTTGGGAAAGTGTCTTCTCATATAACCTCGGACCAGCCAAAGCCTTGCGAGTGGATGTGGAGATGTGGTAGACGGAAACTGAAAGAAGCCCGTCGTATATATATATATATATATATATGAGTTTATGTGTGCGTGTGTATGTGTTTGTTCTTGTCCCCCACTACTTCTTGACAACCGGCGTTGGTGAGTTTACCTCCCCCGTAACTTTGCGGTTCGGCAAATGTGACTGATAGAATAAGTACCAGGTTTCAAAATATAAGCACTAGGGTTGATTAATTCGGCTAAAAATCCTTCGATGCAGTGCCCCAGCATGGCCGCAGTCGCATGACTGTAACATATAACAGGATACAAAGACAGAAGCACAATACTCTGGGCCAGCAAAAGGATGGCATGGCTGGCTGGAACAGTTTCTATCATAGGCCTGAATGAGACAGACCAGGGGTTAAACTACATCCTCATCATCAAGAGAGCAAACTGATACGATCCTTAGAGCGTTGAGGAAAATGCTTTACGGTATTGTTTCCGGCTCTTTATGATCTGAGTTCAAATACCGTTCCTATTAACTTTGCTTTTTATCCTTTTTGGGATTGGTAAAATAAAGTACCAGTGAAATGCTGAGGTCGATGGTACTGACTAACCTCGCACTCTCAAAATCGCTGGCCTCGTGCCTAAATTAGAAACCATAACGATCACCACCATCATTATCATCATCATCACCACCACCACCACAACCACCACCATCACCATCACCACCATCATTATCATCATCATCATGACCACCGCCACCATCGCCATCATCATCCTCATCATCACCATCATCATGATCACCACGATCACCACCACCACAACCACCACCACCATCACCACCATCCTCACCACCACCATCGTCATCATCTTCATCATCATGACCACCACCACTACCACCATCATCGCCATCATCATCATCATCATCAATATCGTAATCGGTACATGAGCAGCAGCAGCACCGTTACCACCGACACCGCCGCCACCACCACCACTACCAGCAACAACAACAACAGCAACATAACCGACTATACGTTACCAATCTCAGAAAAAATACCGTAACAGCTGTTCCTAAAAAATTAAAAGTGTAAAAAATAAATAAATAAAAATGCTCTCCTCTAAAGAACCCCACTCCTTGCACACAAAACAAAACGAAAATGAAACACCTCCTTCCGTTTCCTTTCCACCCACTTCAACTTACTAGGAAAGACGTTTCTGTGGATAAGAGCAAAGTGAGACGAAGAGGCTGGAATGGTAAACTGGCACTTGTTATTGTTGGTTAGTCTGTGTATTGTTGTAGGAAATATGCTTTCTACTCCTTTGTTTTGGCGCAAGTAATATATTATTTAGGTTATATCAAACCTTTGGAATCCTTAAATTTAGAAACAGAACACTTGGTCTTCATTAATTCCTTAATGATGTCTTATTTTTGTTTCTGTTATGCCAGATGGCCATAAACAAACAAACAGATACACACGCGCATACTCGCAAGCACATATAACGTTCATACATACATAGATATACGCACACAGACTCGTACACGTGCATAATCGCACACACATATATACACACATAGACTCCTCCACTTTCATAAACACACTCACACACTCTCGCACACAAACACGCATACATACGCGCATGTGTAAATATATAAGCATATACATACACACACAAACCATGTAGAAATACGCGGATGATCTCACCGTAATCGCGTCGGACTCCAGGTACTGCACTAAAAGAATATGAGCCGATGCATGCACAGAAGCAAAATTCAAACAAGAAAAGTCAGTGGGCAGGCAGCTCGACAATGTGAGAGGCAGGACCATAGTGTCCAACAGCGTCCAGGGACTTTGGATGGGATGAATCGGTTTGGTCCGAATCTCCAAGTGGAAAAACTGGGACGAAGTGACGAACAAAGTAGCCAATCTCACCTAGAAATCGGCCGAGAGGAAGGTGTCCCTGAAAGGTTGGGCAGAGGTGGCTAATGCATACATCATCTGCGTCATATATTACCGCCTGATCGTCGTGCCTTGCTCCAGTTCGCGTCTGGGCAAACTGGAGCGCTTACTCTTTCATTTTCCGTGGAAGGGACTTGTTCCACTGGTCAAGCACTTCATTTCTTGTCAAAATCCACTGAGTAGAGGGCTGGGCATGCTGTGGCAGCTGATGCCCTGACATGCGCTGAAGCTGTGACATCTTTAGTTTTTCCAATTCTGAGCAGGTGTGGTTGTCGTTTGTCAGACTCGCTTTTCTACAGCTCGCCTTTCTGAGTCAGCTGCAGTTTCGGATCAAGCGTAGACCGAAGCAGGGCGCCTATAATCTAAAGGGCCGTCAAGCGATCACAGTCCACTGCCAATGGGACAATGCGGTTGGTGAAAGTTTCATTTTGGCATTCTTTAGAAGTTTTGTGACAGGAAAGAGTGACAACATTCTCGGGATAACTCTGGGTGTCGATGAAATTCAACTGGCTGGTCTATTCCAAGGACTTTCCGAGCCCAAGGATAATTTCCAGACATTCCTGTCCTAGCAGGGCTACTGAGCATATTGCCGGTTCGAGATAAACTCTACAGGCATAGAAATGCCGTCAGCTTGGTCTTCCCAAGATGCGCGTAGAGTGACGAAACTTTTCTGCACGTACTTTTCTAGTGTCCGAGTATTGCTAGCTTCTGAGTTTATGTCGAATACCTACTGTTGCGTGCAGGCAGATGCAGTTACTGCCGGGTTCACTGTGAAGATTGTCCCTATGTCTTACTTTTGGTCGAGAAGGACAAGCAATGTTTATCTGGCCTTCGTGAAAGAGGTTGTGGGGCGGAGAAGGACAGGCAGTGCTTATCTGTCCGGTGGCCTTCGCGAAAGAGGTTGTGTGGTGGACCAGTTTGAAAGGGCTGAAGACAGACACCTTCCTCTTTGGTCAAGCTCCCATCAACTTTTTCAAATAACACTTGGAAAGGCAAGTGAGGTCTGCCTTCAAGCAAATTTTGTTGGGGAATGTGGCAAGGATGCTCCGAATGAAGGGACCAGCTCTACGTATGCTCCTATAGATTCAGAGAGGAGGATGCTTTCGTCCGTCTTCACATTCTGAGTTCAAATTCCGCTGTGGTCGTCATTGCCTTTCATCCTTTCGGAGTCGATAAAATAAGTACCAGTTGCATACTGGGATCGATACAATCAACTTATCCCCGCCCCCGCCATAACTGCTGGCCTTGTCCCAAAATTTAAAATCATTATTATTATTATTAAGGCAGCGATCTGGCAGAATCGTTAGCACACTGGACGAAATGCTTAGGAAGTATTTCGCCCCTCGCTACATTCCGAGTTCAAATTCCTCCGAGGTCGACTTTGAATTTTATCCTTTCAAGGCCGATAAATTAAATACCAGTGAAACACTGGGTTCGATGTAATCAACTAGTCACCCCACCCCAAATTTCGGGCCTTGTGCCTTTAGTAGAGAGGATTATTATTATCATTAAGGCGGCGAGCTGACAGAGTCTATCTATCTATCTATCTATCTATCTATCTATCTATCTATCTATCTATCTATCTATCTATCTATCTATCTGTCTGTCTGTCTCTCTCTGTCTCTCTGTCTCTCTCTCTATCTTTCTATCAATCTATCCCTCTCTCAATCCAACCATCAATCCATCTATCTATCTATCTATCTATCTATCTATCTATCATCTATCTATCTATCTATCTATCTATCTATCTATCTGTCTATCTATCTATCTATCTATCTATCTATCTATCTATCTATCTATCTATCTATCTATCTATCTCTCCATCAACCAATCTGCCTGTCTGTGTGTATGTCTGTGTTTTGTGCGGTAGTACGTATTAGTGCACACTCCCATGTGAACTTATAGGAATATGTTATTCTGTTTGAAATTCTGTAAATGTTCAATGGAACAACAACAAAACCACCTTTGACATGATTAAATAAAAACAAACATTTCTTGCGAACGTTGCGGCGGTGAATTGTCGTCGAGGATATTTCAGTTGGCGGTACTGGCAGTGATAGAGTTGGTGAGGGTTTTAGAGTAGCAGAAATGGTAGATTAAGAGAGTAAATTTCATCTAGTTATATTCCGAGTTCAAATATAACCGGAATCGACTTCGCTGGATCCAGCCGTTCATACCCATCCTACAAAGTCATTCTAAAAATAAGCCATGAAATCATCGAAATCTCGAAACTATGAAAGAATGCCAGATTGATTCAAAACAATGTGAATAAATAAGCATTACATTTGAGAGAGTAATCTGAATGCTAAAGGGTTAAAATTCATCGTACAGGAGACCACAACTGATTGACATATGGGAGTAAGTTCGCCATGAGATAACATACTCATAGGAGCT
>NC_043002.1:22561400-22588900 GCF_006345805.1 Octopus sinensis | reverse complement strand
AATGTTATAGGAGAGTTCGTGCAGTCCTGAAATCTGAACAAAATGCACGTAACAAGGTGTTAGCTATAAATTCCTTAGCAGTTCCAGTTGTTACTTATAGCTACAATGTGTTGAACTGGAATATGAGTGAAGTAAAGAATATAGATAGGAAAATACGCAAGCTGCTGAGTTGTAATAGGATGCACCACTCAAAGGCAGACGCAGATCGCCTTTACCTTCCCAGAGCCCAAAGAGGTCGAGGCCTGATCCAATTTGAACTAGCTTACAAAACAACCACAATTGGACTGGCCAAATATCTCGAAATAACGAATGACTGGATGCTAAAGCTCGTGGAAAATCACGAGAGACGAAAGAAGCTTCATTCTATCATAAAGGAAAGCAAAAAATTTGCTATTGATCTCGTGCAGGATACCCAAACTGAACAACCCGAGGGAAGTACGGCAACTATTGTTGCAAAGAAGGTAAAAATAATGGCAACGAAAAAAGCGCACGAGCAATTGGCTGATAGGTGGGAGGAGAAACCTCTGCACGGCAATATGTGGCCCGCAGCAAACAAACTGATGTTGACCAGAAGCAAACCCATCAGTGGCTACGGAGCTCAGGGCTAAAAGCAGAGAGCGAAGGTTTCATCCTGGCTGCTCAAGATCAAAGCCTATTAACCCGGAACTACCAGGCCAATGTGATGAAAAATGGAGCAGACCCAAAATGCTGATTCTGCAACGACATGATTGAAACAGTGGACCACCTAATCTCTGGATGTAAAGTCTTAGCACCAGTGGAGTATAAATTAAGACATGACAGAGTTGGCCAATATCTACACTGGCTAATAAGTCGGCATTACAATATCAAAACTGCCGACAAGTGGTATAATCACCACCCTGAGGCTGTAACTGAAGGAGAAAATGTAACCATTCTGTGGGACTTTCCAGTACATACAGACCGAACCATCAAGGCCAATAAACTACTCATTGAAATTGAGAAAATGTGGCATCTCAAGGCGGTTACAATACCAGTGATCGTAGGAGCGCTAGGAATGATCAAGAAGGGAACCGAAATTATATGAGAATGATCCCTGGCTTACCATCCCTGCAAGAAGTGCAAAAGATTGTCTTAACTGGTACATCACACGTATTGAGAAGAGCATTGTCGATGTGAGAACTGTTGCTGCTCATGTATTTTAATTTAACTTAAAAAAAAAAAAATGAACGAACTATTGAGTTTGGTTTAATGGCCTACCAATATATACTATGAGTTTCTTTGCCCTAGGAGTCGGGAAGACACTCGGCAAGAATGGAAGCAAATTTGAAAGAAGAAAAAAAAGTAATAATATTAATAATAATAATAAATAATAATAATAATAATAATAATAATAATAATGATGATGATGATGATGATGATGATGATGATGATGATGATGATGATGATGATGATGATAATAATAATAATAATAATAATAAGGCAGTGGCTGCAGTACCAGGCAGTGGCTCTCATGGTTCCTGATCTTAACTGATTGGAAGTGTTATCATGTACCATTGTTTTGTCTTGGTATAAAAGATGGGCTACAGCAAATATTCTGCTCAATACCACAGATTTGCTTCTCAGTTGTTTGACCATAACCAGTTGAGCATGTCCCTTAGTTGCTGACGTTATGTGCATCTCTGATCATGAGCAGAAGTAGTGGGGGAGCATCATAGCCATGTGTTGAGAGGAATTCTTTGGGGTTTGGATAATTCACCTTTGGAAACATAGGTGTTTCGTTTAACATCCTTAAACAACCCTTATTGAGGGACCTTTTGAGCAGGATGGGCTACTCGACCTGAACAAAATTCTAACTGGGCCCCACCTGCAAGGTCATGTGCTGTTTATCTTGATATGAAATCACCATGTTGCGCACATATGGTTGTGATGCATGTGCCTAGTGTACCCTTATCAGACGGGTAGTCATGATGGGTATACTGGGTTTTGTATATTTTACCCCAGTGTCACTTTGATGGCATGCATTACTCTCTCACTCAATAATAATAATAATAATGATAATGGGTTTGGGGCGTCCATACAGTCGCGTCAGCTGTCGGGTAGACTTTGTGTAATTCGCATTTGTTATACGGGGGATGGGGAGTCCTCCTTGGCTATAATGGGTGGTGTCGCGTTGGCTATGCAGGAGGGTCTGATGACCCAGTAGATTCTATCGGGCCCGATTCGCATGCAGTTTCGAAGAAGGGACTAAATCGATTACATCGACTCTAGTACTCAGCTGGAACTTATTTCATCGACCCCCAAAAGGATGAAAGGCAAAGTCGATCCCGGTGACATTTGAACTCAGAACGTAAAGACGAACGAAATACCTATTTCTTTATTACCCACAAGGGGCTAAACACAGAGGGGACAAACAAGGACAGACATAGGTATTAAGTCGATTACATCGACCCCAGTGCGTAACTGGTACTTAATTTATCGACCCCGAAAGGATGAAAGGCAAAGTCGACCTCGGCGGAATTTGAACTCACAACGTAACGCAGACGAAATACCGCTAAGCATTCCGCCCGGCGTGCTAACGATTCTGCCAGTTCACTGCCTTCAGGACAAAATACATATTAGCAATATGTATATATTAAGGCTGCGAGCTGGCAGAATCGTTAGCACGCCGGGCGAAATGCTTAGCGGTATTTTGTCTGACGCTACGTTCTGAGTTCAAATTCCGCAGAGGTCGACTTTGCCTTTCATCCTTTCGGGGTCGATAAATTAAGTACCAGTTACGCACTGGTGTCGATATAATCGACTTAATCCCTTTGTCTGTCCTTGTTTGTCCCCTCTATGTTTAGCCCCTTGTGGGCAATAAAGAAATAAGAAACCAGGTAACCGGCCTTTTGAGTCCTAGGGCGCAAGAAAAAAGTTCTTACTTCTTAAAGGCACATTAAATAATGAAGATTAAAACGCAGCTGTGTACATTTATATTTAAAACGTTCGTATACATTCAAACGTGGAAAAGCCTTCACTGCATTACAGTGCATAATACCGAATGAACAAGAAACGAAATTTGCAGTGAATTATTAAAAAACATAGATAAAAATATCTCTAATATTGTGCATGTCACGCCATATGTTCGCGTGTTACGCTTTTAACAAATTTGAGTAGAGAACGTAATGGAAAACAAAAGTAAAACGTAAATCGAAAATCAATCTTAATCGTTTATGTATCAAAATAGAAGAACTACAGCTGGTTACATTTATTTTGTGTTGAGTCAAAAGTCATGCAATATTTTGGTAACTTATTTGCATTATTCATCAAGTTACAACAAAAGTAGCCTAGCATTTAAAGTAGAGGCCAACGTGTTGCAGCGCCTGAGGCCACGTTTCTTCAAGTTCTTTGATCCTGCGCTGATATCAGTTTTTGTCCTTCCATGAGAACTCCTTCATTGAAGCTGCCACCTCCTCATGGTTCGAAACAAGTAATAATCCTAGGGAGATACTTCCAGACTATATACTGGGTTTAGCATCAGTTCGATTCCCTCAAATTACTGGAGTTCATTCCGGGTCGTTGTACGTTTATCTGTGCGGTTTTCATTTCAATGATATTGATTCGGGAGAATCAGAAGCAACAAAATGTGGAAAATATTTATAAATGAAGGTATGGCCTGAAGGAGCTGACAAGGTTTTTTAGACACAAACATGGCTGTGTGAATCAGAAAGCTCGTTTTACACCCATGTGGTTTTGGATTCTGTCCTACTGTGTGACACCTTGGGAAAGTACCTTCCACTTAAGCCATGAGCTGATCAATGCCTTGTGAGCGAATTTGATAGATGGAAACTATGTGGAAGAATGTATGAGTTAGTTAAGTGTGATGCTTCACAAAATGTTACTACTTCCCGAAAATATCTGATCTGAATTTCAAATGTGTCCACTGTTGTGTAGATTTTGGGTGATTAGACATTTTTTCGCGGATAAAAAGTTACGTTCTCTTCCATTTTTAGAAGGCTCTGAAATTCCAAAAATCATCCATTTAAAGTTATGGCTGGAAACTCAGTATTTTAAATGTTGGACATAGTAGGATAATTTTGTCACATTTTCTAGTCCCAGCGTATCAATACTTTTCACAATAATTCTCCATATTTCCCTGCATGTTTCAATGAGAAAAACTCAGTTCCACAGTCTAAGAATCATGCTTCTCTTCAAAAAATTGGGACTAATAAACGACGTTTGATGAGTCTTTTACGGACAATAAAATAAAATAGACACAACAGAAAAATCTGTAGTTACTATTATTCATATGTGTGTGTGTATGTATGTATGTTTGTATGTATGTTTGTATGCATGTATGTATGTATGTATGTATGTATGTATGTATGTATGTATGTATGTATGTGTGTGTGTGTGTGTGAGTGTGTATGTATGTATGTATGTATGTATGTATGTATGTATGTATGTATGTATGTATGATATACGCATACATGACTGTGTGTATACATTGTCATAATGTTCTGCTAATGCACAGCAAATAAAGAACTCAACATAATATACTATAAATCTACATCAGTGGATGCATAGTAAATGCACTTAGTATCTATGAAGATAAGATGCATGCAAGCAGTGCACAGAGTTGCAACAATATTGCACTATCGAAATAAATGTAAAAAACGAGTATGTTGGAATATCATTGATTTCTCCCTGATATGTATGTGTTGGCCGTTTGTATCGATACATACATACATACATACATACATACATACATACATATATATATATACATACGTACCAACACAGACACATCGACAGACAGACACACACACACAGATATATACATACACATAGATATGTGTGTTTAAAAGTAAACATATTTAAGCACAAATACCTGATTATGTTTATAAATATGCATGTATATATGTATATATATGTATATGTATATATGCATATATATACACATTTATATGTATATATAAATGTATATATATATATACACACACATGTATTTATATGTACATATATATGTGTATATATATGTATATATATATATATATATATATATATATATATATATATATATATATATGCAAATCATTCATCTATACACATATGCAAATATATTTGTGTGTGTTAGTGTGAATGTGTATGCACGTGTTTTTAGGTATGTGTATATATATATCACACACAGATTTACATACAGATATACATACATGCATACATACATACACGCACACATATTTATATAAACAAATGCATAGACACACAAAGCCTACCACACGAGCGCAATCTCCCTCATACACATACATTCACGCGCACACACTCATATATGAAACACAGATCAACAAAGATATGTGCATATGTATGCATGTGTATGCATACATGTATGTGTGTATTTGTATATATACAAGTATATGTGTGTGCGTGTACATATATATATGTGTGTGTGTATATATATATATATATGCATCATATATTTAAGCACTTAATATATGCATATATATATATACATTTATATAGGTATGTATATTATGTATACATATAGATGGGTGTATATACTTGTGTATACAAATCTCTACTCCTTCTTACTTCCCATTTAATTTTATGCATTCTCTTTTGTGCCTCTAATAATATTTAGCTATACACGCGCGCGCACACACACACACACATACACACACACACACACACACACACAGACGCACGTACACACATAGAGAAGTGCATATACCTACATAAATCACACTTTCATATAGGAATAAATATACAGATACACCACATACTCTCTCTGTCACACACACACACACACACACAGACACACATACACACACACACACACACACACACACCACACACACACACACACACACACACACACACACACACACAGATTAACAAATATACAAGTACACGTAACTATCATTTTCTTTTATGCAAAAGCTAGCGCAACCACCATCTACATTTCTACTACTACCGCCACCATTTTCTATCTTCACTCCCATTAACGCCTCTAGTGCCACCACCACTAACTCTACCAAGATGACTACTACTACTACTACTACTACTACTACTACTACTACTACTACTACTACCACCACCACCACCACCACTACCACCACCAAGATTTCTACAATCACCAACAACGCCAGCAAAACCGCCGTCATCACCACCACCAACCACCAAAACCACCACCACTACCACCACCACTACCACCACCACCACCACCACCATCACCACCGCTGTCGACCACTGTCATTATCTCTGCTACTTCCATAACTGAATTACATATACACAACAACTAACATTACACCACAACTATCATTCGTTGTTAGCAGGTTCTGTCCAATATCTCCAAACACGCCCACGCCAAACTACCATTAAACCACTGTCGTCGTCACCACCACCACCACCACTACCATCACCACCTGCACCACTGCTGTCACCCTCCCCCACTATTCCTGTCGCCGCCACCACCACCACCACAACCACCACAACCACCACTAACACCTTCATCGCCACCGCCACCACTTTCACCACCACTACCACCACCATCACGTCCAACACCATCACCATCACCATCATCATCACCACGACTCCTACCAGCACCACCAACAACAATATCACCAAAATCCCCACCATCACCACCACCACCATCACCACCACCACCACCTCCACCACCACCACCACCACCACCACCACCACCACCAACAACAACAACAACAACCTTGAGCAAGAGCCGGTGTTATAATTGTCTCCACCTTCATCACTACCTCAATACCATTATCACTTTCGTCATTCCACCATTAGGAATAAGTCGTAAAACCATTGGTACTACCACCAAAACAACACTACCACTAATGCTACCATCGCTATGATTATCCCTACCATTAGCCACATCATTATCATTATCACTAATAACATTATTATTTGAACACTACCCCCCGAGACTATCACTGCTACAACAACTACAGTCACTACCGCTGCAACCACCACTCATCACCACAGCAATCACTACAAACATCGCACCCTCCCCCAACTGCCACCATCATAAACATCATTTCAGCATCACCACTACCATCCTCAGCATTATCACCACCACCACCACCACCACCACCACCACCACCACCACCACCACCACCACCACCACCACCACCACCAAAATGCTCAATACCATCACTACCATCGTCAGCCTCATCATCACTATCACTACCATTATCACCCCCTCCATATACACTACCTCCACAACCATCAACACCACCAACACCGCTACCACCACCACACCACCACCACCATCATCAACGTCACTACTACCACTACTACCATCATAACTACCACTACCACCACCAGCACCACCATCGCCACTACAGCTACAACTACCACCACCGTTACCAATGTATACCACCATCACCATCGTCACCACCATCACCACCACCATCACCGTCCCCACCACCACCATCACCGTCACCACCACCACCACCACCACCACCACCACCACTGTCACCACCACCACCACCACACCACCACCACTGTCACCACCACCACCACCACCACCGTCATCACTACCACTAATTACCGTATCTTTCGCTATCGGGCGCCAACATTTTGGAAATGTCAACAGAGTTCCCATTAAGTTTCTTCTTGTCTGTTTGGTCCACCGGATTCCCTAATCGTCCACTTCCGCTTTGTTTTTATATTTTTCACAACTTACACATCTTTTTCATTTCGCTTTCGCCGTCGTTCTCCTCATTGCTCTAACTGCTGCTCTTGTTGTTGTTGTTATTATTATTATTATATTATTATTATTATTATTATTATTATTATTATATTATTATTATTATTATTATTATCAGTGTATTGTGCGGTGGTTGTTTCTGTTGTTCTGGTTGTTGTTTTCCTTTGTCAGAATGACAGATGTGTCGCAGTTGGATTTGCTGATTTTGATGTTGATGGTGGTGGTATTTATAGTGATGATGGACTGTTAGAGAAATAGCACGAGCAAGAGATTAACGGATTCTTTCAGTCATTCATCTATTTTATCACTTATTTATTTATCTTTTTATTATTCACATATTCATTCATCATACAATTCATTCAGTTATTCTCTCCAAATATTCATTCATTCGTTTAAACTTTCCTGCCAATTCATTCATTCAGTTTAATTCAGTTCAGCAATTCTATCATTCTGTGATTCAGTTATTCCATCATTCTAGTTATTCCTCACTCAGGCTATTCTTTTGTAATTCAGTTATTTGGTTTATTCATTACATCATTCTACCATTGATTGGTAGAACCGTTGAATGTCTTGAAGTATTTGTTGTGGCTCTTTGTATCTTGAGTTCAAAATCACACGAAATCAACTCTAATTTTTTTTCCACAAGAATCGATCTAATCAACCATACGCCTCCCCAAAATTTCTGATTTTGCGCCTATCTTAATAATCATTGGTTGGACAAAACGTTTTGCTTATTTTTATGCGAAGTGAATATTGAAATTATCACGTAAAAACGGTAGTTTTATTTTCATTAACGTTTGGTGAATATAGCGTTAAGTAGAAATGAATATCAGTAAACGATAATTGTGTTTCAACTTTGAACCGTATCAACTTACCGTTCGTTGGCCAGCAGTGATGGCCAAACCACTGTTTATCATTTCCTCCTGGTTTTCAGCTCTTTCTGCTCTTTCTGCTGTTGCTGTTGAGCGAACGGTCTTCGTCCTAGAACTCGCAAGATGGGAGAAGTCCTTTGCTATTCGTAAGACCCGCAGAAGAGAAAGCAGGTCAACCCCCCAACACCGAGAGCATCGATGGATGGATGAATGCGCATCCAGGCTCAGCGGTTGCGTAGGAGGTCGGGGACAAGGAACAGGAAGAAAGAGTGAGAGAAAGTTGGAGCGAAAGAGTACAACAGGGGTCGCCACCACCCCATGCCGGAGCCTCGTGGAACTTTAGGTGTTTTCGCTCATTAAACACATGCTCTTTTTGCTCTTTCCATTGCCTCTTTAATCCAGCACTCAGTTACCTTTCTCTTTTCTTTTTGTCTTATTCCACTCACTGTAAACATTCTTCATACTGACTGGCCAAGGAATTCTCTGCAGCCAACTCCGACTGGGATTAGCCATGACTGCCATTCCTCCTCACTGTCTGGAGCTTGGTACGTTTCCATTCAAAGACTTGATCGCACACTTCCCCCACCACAGCCCTATAAGCTCAATCAAAATTATTTTCTCTGCCTTTCCAGACAACATAACATCTGGACTCGACGTTGTTTGGACGACATAGGGAAACTGTAGTTTTCCCCCAAGGACTACTTTCATATCCTTTGACTAGGCTCCATATAGTAGACTACCTGTTCTTTTTGCTGTCCTCACTGGCTTTTCTTCCTCTCTTACGAATTTGATTGCTAGCGTTGTTTTCACCCCGCTGTTAGGATGCCTTGTCACTTTCGTCTTCCAAGGAGAGCGAGTGTCGCAAGTACCTTATCACGGTGCCACTTATATTCCCTTGGGTAAATGCTGTTTTGCAACCTGGCAAGTTGTGTGCTGTGGTGCCCCTTTCTCCGCAAAGTTTACGCAGCTGGTTCTCTTTCAAACTCCATATGTGAAGGTTTTTGACGTTGGAAGTGTGTTGTACACTAACCACAGTAGGAAGGAGATACAGAAAGGTTCAAGTCTCCGCAGGTACGTCCACGTGATATTCAGTTCGGGAATGTCCCATTTGGTCCAGGCTCCCTGCTGTATATATGGAATTATTGAATTATAGAATTGAGTGAATGATTGAATTACAGTATAATGTGAATGGTAGAATAAGAAAATTACAGAATAAAGTTAGTGGTAAAATAAGAATTACAGATTAAGTGAATGATGGAATAACTGAATAACAGATTAACATGAATGATGGAATAATCATATGTAAAAAAAAGCCAGATGTCTTCAAATCTGGGAAGTTCAAATATCTCCAGGGTCACCATTGCTTTCATTCCTCCGGGGTCGGTAGAATGAAATAGCTGTCGCGTAGTGGGATTCATTTAGTTGACTAGTCCCTTTTCCCAGATTTGCAGCCTTGTAACTTTATATATCCTTATTCTATGATTCACGTGATTCTGTAATTTAGTTATCCCACTATTCGCATTAGTTCTGTAATTCTGTAATACACTTTTAACTGTAATTCATTTATTCCATCATTCACGTTATTCAGAAATTTTTCCATTCAGTTTATTCTATAATTCAGTAATTCTATCATTCACATTCGTCTGTAATCAGTAATTCGTTTATTCGACAAATCTTGTAATTCCAGTATTTCTTCATCTAAGTTTTTCTGTATTTATGTTATTCCATCAGTTGTTCAGCTATTCCGTCATTCATTTATTCTGCAATTGAATTTATCCGTCATTCTATTATTCTCTCATTTCCGGTATCATTCAGCTAATTTTGTAACTTTAAATATTCTCTTATTCTACTGTCTTGTAATTATGTTGCATTGTCAATCATTCCGGTATTATACATATCATTATTCTTTCGCACAATCATTCCCTCATATATATACAGTTGCGGCCAAAAAGTTCAGAACGGCATTGTTTTCGTCAGAAAAGTAGGTATAAGTTTTTATCAAAGTTGTTTTATATTCTATAATTTTCACAGACAATAAATACGATATCAATTGTTATTGTCTGAGATTTTGGTGTCATTTGAGAGGATAATACAAAAGTTATGGACGATTTAGTGATTTACTGCAAAACCCATGGCGGCCAAAATGATCAGAACGGTTGCTTTTACACCGTGTTTTAGTATATTTACGCGGCGAACTTTAATGTTTTGAATTTGTTTACGTGATGGTTCGTTTACTAAACATTAGCAAGAATATCTGCAGTGTACTTTGTTAATATAATGCCACTTACTCCGTTACCAATTCGTCAGCAGATTATTAAGCTTCGAAAGAAGGATAATTTAAGTATTGGGTCTATTGCAAAGATTGTTAACAAGTCAAAAAGTGTTGTTCACGGTATTTTTAAGGTCTTCGATGATTGTGGTTCGTGTGAAGCAAGAAAGTCTACAGGTAGGCCAAGAAAAACGACCAAGAGAGAAGATCGTGCTAAGGTAAAGTTGGTTAAAAAGGACAGATTTAAAACTGCTGCTGCTGTTTCTCGGGAAATGAGCATTATACTGAAGTAAACGTTATCTCGAAAAACTGTGTCTCATCGTTTAGTTGAACATAACCTACAAGCAAGATCACCTGCAGTGAAGCCACTGATCAGCTCCAAAAATAAAAAGTGTCGTCTTACCTTTGCAAACGAACATGTGTTGTGGACTCAAGAAAAATGGAAAACGGTGCATTTCAGTGATGAATCTAAGTTTATGTTATTTGGCTCAGATGGGAAAAGGTACGTTCGTTGAAAAGTAGGTGAGAAATTGTCGCCTAAATGTCTTAAGACTAGTGTTAAATTCGGTGGAGGAAGTGTCATGGTTTGGGGGTTGATATCTGGAGATGGTGTGGGCACTTCGGTGCGATTACACGGAAAGGTAAATACAGGAGTTTATAAACAGCATGTAAAAGATCATGTCTTGCCTGTACTGAGAAATTCAACTAAGCGACCACCCATATTCATGCAGGTCAATGCCCCATGTCACAAGGCTAAGGTGGTCATGAACTTCCTCAAGGCTGAAAAGGTTATTATTATGGATTGGCCTGCTCAAAGCCCAGATCTCAATCCTATTGAAAATGTGTAGAATATTCTAGGAGAACGTTCAAAAGCCAGAAATCCTAAAACAACTGAGCACTTATGGAATGCCCTTCAGGAAGAATGGAATAAGATCGCCTAGCAAGAAATTGAAAATTTAAGTTCTTCATGCAGTCGAAGATGTCAAAGTGTGATTGAAGCTAAAGAGTTTCACACTAAATATTAAATAATTCCAGTATTCTCTGTCATTTTTTATCATTTAGTTATTTTTTTCAACCGTTCTGATCATTTTGGCCGCCATGGGTTTAGCAGTAAATCACTAAATCATCCATAACTTTTGTATTATCCTCTCAAATTACACAAAAATCTCAGACAATAACAATTAATATCGTATTTATTGTCTGAAAATTATAGAACATAAAACAACTTTGATAAAAACTTATACCTACTTTTCTGACGAAAACAATGCCGTTCTGAACATTTTGGCCGCAACTGTATATATATATATATATTGTTGTATTTAGGAATGGTCATTTTGCTAGTTTAGCCAATAAAAACACACGCACTATATATTTGGTGTTACTTTGCTTCAGCGTTATTTATTTTTTACATTAATCTTAATCTTATTTCGGCCGGAGTTCTTTCGTCACACTCCTGTAACCGCATCAGTGGTCTTTTGCTTTCTTTTTTCTTATTTGTGTGTCTCTCCTTACTAACCGTCAGCCATTTTGTATTTCTATTGTATGTGTCTCATTTGCGCGTGCGTATATCTCTATGTGCGTCTATGTTTAGTTAGTGTGTGTGTGGGGGGTATGCCTATAATATTTGTATCTCCTGTTTATATACGTTCATGTAATTTGTTTTTGTTTTTGTTTATTCTTATTTTGTTCATGTGTTTACACTCACTTATTATTATTATTATCATTATTATTATTATTATTATTATTATTATTATTATTATTATTATTATTATTATTATTATCATTATCATCATTATTATTATTATTATTATTATTATTATTATTATGTATCTATGTATAACAATAATAATAGTAATAATAATAATAATAAAAATAAAAAAATAAAAATGTATATAGTTATTTACTTCCATTTGTTTATTTATCTGCGTATTTTATTTTATTTTATTTTATTATGTTTTCAGTTTTGTTTATATTGTAACCAGTTTATGGGGATCCTCTTCTGTCATATGCTGTGGTCATATGTTGAATTCTCCGAACTTGCTGCATCGGCCGGAAACCCATGTATCGCCGTCCGTAACGCAGAGAATAAGAAGAGAAAGAAATAAAGAATCCTGACCGAGTGCTAGCTGTTTGTGCTGGTCGCTGATGAGACCTCTGGTGTTCTTGGACCCCGCTATTTTGTTTCCTCCGCAAAATCTGTATAACTACGGCCTGTCTGAGAAACGAGTCCCGCGAGGTGAGGTGGCTATTGCAGCGAGTGTCCCAGGTAATTTTTCTAGGCAACACCTCTCCATCTGTATCTGCAAGGCGCGGCTGAACGCGCCTTTTGGTCTGAGGTGTACAACCTTTGAGGGAACACTGAAAATTTCCTGGCTTTGGGTAAACGAAAATATTGGAGGATCAATTAATTATGATTTTATCGAAAATATTCTCCTCTCAGATTCAAACATTTACCGCAGAGGTCCTGCCGTTTTTCTAAACTTTGTAAAAGAACTCGGAAGTTTGGGCCTCCAACAAGGCATTTTACGATAGCCTAAAAGCCAGGATCTTTTCAACATTCCCTAGTATAAGCCTGTTACTCTCATTCCCCTTCTTAATACCCCCCCCTTTTTCCCCCCTTTTTAGTCGTTTCTTTGGTGAGGTAGTTCTGTTTTTCTTTTCCTTACCTTGATAATTTGATTTCTTGTATATTTACTGCTTAATTTTTCGTTCGAAATTATAAATAAATTACAACACGCAGACAAAATCTCTTGCGATGAATAGATTGAAGAAATCATGTAATCTATTTAAATAAATCTCACTGAATAAAAAATATAACCAGAGGCGTATTTGGTTATGTTATAAAAAAGTCTTAGCAGTAATATAGAAAACCTGTCATACTCGAACAGAGAAACAAGATGAAGCCATTTAATACTCGTTTTGAAAATTCTGTCTGTAAGCAGAACAGTGAAAATATGCAAGACATTCTAAAATTCAAGATTTATGAATTTTTATATCCTTTGTTATCAATATTCTAATGATGAGGCTTTGTCTCTTTGTTAGCAGACAGACATACAGGCAACTTGACAAACAGACATACAGACAGACAGGCAGATGCGATGACGTACAGAAAGTGAGAAAAGCCGACTGGCATGCAGACAGATAGACTTGTAGACACAATACACGGGGAGAAGGACAGAATGAAAGTGGAGCAAAGTGAGTGACAGGCAGATATACACACAGACAGATAAGCAGAATGAGTGACAAACATCACAGACAGACAGACAGACAGAACAGACAGATAGGACAAATGATGAGAGTGGCGGTGGAAGCTAGGATAACATTCATTCACAATTTTGTGGTGAATGAGAGGAAGAGAAAGAGTATCTGTATGAGGGAGACGGTAGAAAAGGGACTGGAGGTGATTGGGGTGGGTGATGATGGCTGGCTGTGGTAGTGGTGGTGGTGGTGGTGGTGGGGAGAACAAGGGATGCTGATGATGCAAGTGGTGGTGTTGGTGTTGGTGTTGGTGGTGGTGATGGCAGTTGTGAAAGTGGGAGAGGCAGTGGTGAAAGTGCTGGTGTGATCATGAATGAGGTGGTAGTGGTGGTGGCGATATTGGGGGGAGGTAATGTTTTCAATGGTGAATGAGGTCTTGGGTAATGACGATCACGATGATGATGATGATGATGAGGATGATGATGATGATGATGATGATCGTGGTGGTGGTGGTGATGGTGGTGGTGGTGATGGTGGTGGTGGTGATGGTGGTGGTGGTGATGGTGGTGGTGGTGATGGTGGTGGTGGTGATGGTGGTGGTGGTGATGGTGATGATGACGATGAGGATGTGTGTGTGTGGTGGGGCTAAAAGCTGATGATGACGACGACAAATACGTCGATGATGGTGCTAATGATAATGATGGCAACGGCAGTGGTGGTGGTGGTGGGGGGGAAAGATGGGGGCGGGATCGGGGGCGGTAAAGGTAGAGGTAGAGACAGTTTGGAGTGGGGGAGATTTTGAGTTAGGGTGGTAGTGGTGGTGGTGGTGGTGGTGGTGGTGGTGGTGGTGGTGATGGTGGTGGTGGTGTAGGTGGTAGTGGTGGTGTTGCAAACGCTTGTTGCAGAAGTGATTAATTCTAAACTCTGCTACTTCCGAAGAGTAAAGGGAATTAGTAGAAACCAAACCCAGAGGAGACAGTTGGTCGAAATCAGGCGACCTCCGTGGGAAACTGTGGGGGACACAAGCTTTGACTTTTCAGAAAATAACGCGCACTGTTTTAGCACCATCACCACCAACATCATCATCATCAACAACAACAACAACATGAACCAATCAACTACAACAGCAACAACAGCGGTAGCAACATCAATAATGACAACAGAAACATAATCTCGACCGGTTAGAAATAGCAGTGAAATTTTCGACAATTAACATTTTAATGTCTTTAAAAAAGAAAGGACACACGTGATAATTTGTTTTTGTATTTGGTTTGTTGTAACATATTTTGTTGTATTTTGGGTAGGTCATTATGCCAATGATCATCACACGCACTGGTTTTATTTCAGACAGACCTGAAGTAGACTTGGAGAAGACCTGGAGCAAACCTCGAGTAGAGATGGCGTGCTATTGATGAGGTTGCAAACGGCGACAAAAGAACTTCGACAAACTTAGATGGTTGATTGATTAACTGAACAATTAATCAGGCAATTGATTAGTTAATTAATTAAATGGTTAATCAATTGACTAATAGAAATAAGGAAGTGAAATAGAACCAATGCTTGTGTTTTTAGTGGCGTAATGATCCACCAAAGATACAACATAACATATATAATAACATAGATCCGATGGGTAATCTGGATCCCAACATTTTGACTTCTAATTTATAATTGGTATTGTGAAAGACATGCCATCCATTCAAAACCGAGATGGATTTGAATGTGGCCGTTCTATTCTTCAAATGGTTTATTTATACAATTTTGGTGCTATTCTCTATTCTACCCTATTCGTTGACCGTGTGGTCGTTGGGGCGTTCGTCGATGAAGTCGCAACCAGATTTCTCCCTTTCTCTTGGTCTTCTGCTGCTCTCTGTGAACCGGCGAAATTGAGACCTGTCCACTCTTTGATGTTACAAGCTCATCTTTTCCTTGGCCTATCTTGCTTTCTTGCTTTCGTGTCTTACAGGATTATCTTTTTCAGGCAGGAGTTTCTTGTCACATGGCCATACCGTTTCAATTTCCGATTTCTCTATCATAATTATTTTAGTAATTTTCACAACTTTTTATCACAACTTACCAAGTTACTGATGTCATCAAAATTCTGTAAAGATCAAGTCAAGCAGTCAATGATTTCAATTTTTTCTTCTTTTTTTTTCCTTCCAGACAACATAAATACTGCTTTTAGTAACTTGGTCTATTTTGAACTCAAGACGCATTGAATAGAACCTTGGATCATTCTACGTCAACTCATCCGATCTCACATTCATCATTTAACTACACCCCTGTTTTTGTTGTGACTGAATATAATTTGAAGGAAAGTATATTATGACTCCACAAAAAAAAAAAAAAGGGGTCGATTTGGCAGAATCGTTAGAACATCGGAATAGTTCACAATGGTATTTATTCTGACTTATGTTCTGAGTTCAATTCCCACTGGTGAAGCTTGCTTTCATCATTTCAAGGTAAATAAGATAAACATTTATATGTCCGGCGGAATCCATCACACTTCATATCAGACAACAGCTATTTTCTTCCAGAATAAGAAAGACTGAGAGAGAGAGAGAGAGAGAGAGAGAGAGAAAAGGACAACCCTCTGTACATGACTGGTTTATATGTAAATAAACATAAATGCATAAATCTGTGCTTACGTATGTATATTGTGTATATATGTATGTTATAATGTATATGTACCTGTGAAGTTTTCATTAGATACAAATTTTGAACATATATATCGCTCAGGTCACATTAAAAACACACACATTTACCAAGATGACATTGTCTTACCCAACAGAAAACACATAAATGCATATATATATATATATATATATATATATATATATATATATATATATATATATATATATATAAGAAATAATTAAGAGTCAGTTGAATTAGGTACTTCAGTTGAGGCATCAAGTCAGTCCGGTATGGTCCACACAGCTCGAAGTTACGTGAATAAAAAGCAAAGTGCATTACGGCCGTTTCAAGCGGCTGCATTTAATCGATCAATGCAAACATTACATCAATTTGAAATAAACTGCTCTCCTCGGATGCGTACAACAATATCTGAGAAGAGCTGTTTATTTCAAATTGATGTAATGCTTGCATTGATCAATTAAATGGAGCTGCTTGAAACGGCCGCAATGCACTGATACCTGGACATCCTTGTTATACATACATACATACATACATACATACATACATACATACATACATACATACATGCATACATGCATACATATATATTCTTTTATTCTTTCATTTGTTTCAGTCATTTGATTGTGGCCATGCTAGAACATTGCCTTTACTCAAACAAATCGACTCCAGGACTTATTCTTTGTAAGCCTAGTACTTATTCTATCGTTCTCTTTTTGAGTGTGTGTGTGTGTGGGGGGGACAAACACACACACACACACTCACAAATTTACACACACACACATACACATATACATATACAACAGGTTTCTTTCAGTTTCCGTCTACCAAATCCACCCACAAGGCTTTGGTCGGCCTGAGGCTATAGTAGAAGACACTTGCCCAAGGTGCCACGCTGTGGGACTGAACCACGACATAACTACGCCTACGCCTAAATATATATATATATATATATATATATATATATATATATATATATATATATATATATATATATATATATATATATATATATATATATATATATATATATATATATATATATATATATATATATATACACACAACACATACACCCACGCAGTAGTATAAAATGCATCCACACATCGTATCCCCCACAGTTCAATTATATAGTCATACATAGACAAAACTGCAACAGACCTACATGTACACAAACACATAAATAGCGACACACGGACAGATTAAAAGACAGACAACCAGCCAGCCAGCCAGCCAGCTAGCCAGCCAGTTAGCCAGACAGGCAGAAAGACAGACAGACAGCCCGACTGACTGACAGATCCTTGCGTACACCAATACGTAGATAAATATATGTATACGCATACACATGTCCCTCAACATATATACATAAACACACATACATATATACACATGACATGTCAAAGCAGTCCAAAGCAAGTGAACACGAGCCAAATTTGAAAGGAAGGATGAGACGTGTTGTTGTTGTTGTAATTGGTGCTTGTGGTGGCTGTGGTGATGATGAGGTGAATTACGATGGTGGTGGTGGTGGTGGTTATGATGATCAATATTGATGGTGATGGTGATGGTGGTAGCGGTAGTCAATACAATAGTGATGCTGGTGTAGTCTACAGTCGATAGTTTGTGGAAATGGTGTTGTAAAATAATATTGTCATCGTCAAGCTCAACTATGGAACATGTTAAGTGACAAAATCACGTCCGAAATTACCTATCTAAAATTATCAATATGGCTTTCGTTCTTTCTATTACATTGGTGAAAAAGTCATTGTTGCAAGTCATTGAAGCCGATCCACTGCAAACTGCACGTCAACTTGCGGTACAGTTTGGCGTCTCCCATGCCACGATTATCAACCACCTGCATCGTCTGGGCGAGGTCAGCAATCTTGGAAAATGGGTGCCACATGAATTGACTGAAGCAAACAAACAAGTACGTGTCACTGCATGTCAAAGTCTGATCTAGCGAAGCCGAAGATTCGATTGGTTGGAGTCAGTAATCACTATGGGTGAAAAGTGGATACTGTACTCCAACGTGAGGAGCAGACGATCCTGGTGTAGCAAAGGTCAACAACCAAAACCTTCGTCAAAAGGACCACTTGTGCAAAAGAAGGTTATGATTTCAATTTGGTGGGAATGCTTTGGTGTAATCATGTTGGATCTTCTCCCACGCAATACCACCATTGACAAGGATGTCTACTGCGAACAAACCGACCGTCTAAAGATCGCGCCGGCCGGAAAACGCACAAATTTGAAGACGATAATTTACCACCAAGACAACGCGCCAGCACATCGTGCAAAGAAGACGTCAGAGAAGATGAAGGAGGCGGGCTGGGAGACTATGGTGCATCCACCGTATTCTCCCGACCTTGCCCCTTCTGACTATCATCACTTATTCTCTGCCTTGCAACGCGCGTTTGGCGATACAGAGTTCGAAAACGAAGATGTGAAATCGTTCCTTTACGACTTTATTGATTCAAAGCCACGCGATTTCTGGATGAAAGTATTCAAAACTTTGCCTGAAACATGGCAAAAGGTGATCGATAACAAGAGTGATTACCTTTTGGATTGATTGTTCTTTGTTGTGTTTTTTAATTGTTAATAAAGGGGTATGTTAAAAGTGTCCAAGAACTTTCCTACCAACTGATACTTTGTTTAGTGGTTAAAGTGTTGCGTTCACGATCTTGTCATTGAGGTTTCGAGGGACATTTTGGTTATTTCCCATCATTAAAAAATTGGGTTATTTCACCCCTTTTAACAAGAAATATTGGTACTTTTGGTTATGTCCTTCAACTAAAAACATTATTTAACCCTCAATAAAACAAAATGATTAAAAAAATGAAAAATTAATAAACGCAAAAAGTGAAAAGATGAAACATTGTTTTTAATCCGAAAAGATTTTTATAAAAAATCATACAAAACTGAGAAAATTAATAAACATGAAAACGGGGGAAAAAATTAATTAGCATGAAAACTGAAAAAATTAAACATCTTATTGAATCTGATAATATTTTTATAACAAATCACACCATGCCTATTGAGGAGGCCAAATATCAACAATGTATTGAAGTATTGAATCAAAAGGATCTAACGCTTTTAATCCAATCTCTTGTCGCCATATTAACTCGATTTTCTAGTGGGGAGATAACCCGGTTTATTAATGGCAATTTTTTTATGGGGGTGAGATAACTAAAAAGTACCAGTTTTGATTCGTAGAACGGGTGTTGCAATGAGTTGTTGAGTAAGGCATTTTATTCTGTCTTACATTACTTCACTCAACTCATTTGAAAATCGATACCAGCTTAGAGCTGATGCAGCCCACCCCAACCGTTGTCCCACCCTGGATAAAGTGTTCCGCTAGATCTAGGGTAGGAGGATTGAAAACGTTTCTGTTTTTGCTTGCGACTGCATAAGCACCTAAAACAATGAGCGAAAGCATGGTAACATGCCATCACGTTCTACTCGCTTGTGAATGCGGCTGTGGGCTTTAATTTTATGTATGTGTGTTAGTTGTCTGTGATATGTACGTACACAAGTGTTTGTTTGTCTATGAATCAATCAGTCAATCAATCAATCAATCAATCAATCAATCAATCAATCAATCTATCTATCTATCTATCTATCTATCTATATATCTATCTATCATCTATCTATCTATCTATCTATCTATCTATCTATCTATCTATCTATCTATCTATCTATCTATCTATCTATCTATCTATCTATCTATCTTTATGTGTGTGTGTGGGTGGTATGTACATATACATACACACATACATACATGCATACATACATGCATACATATTAATTGGCACTTAGGTCAAGCCTCGGGTCGACCAAAGTTTGTAAGTGGATTTGGGAGATGGAAACTGAAAAAAGCCCGTTGTATATATATATATATATATATATTTAATAATATATTATTATTATTAATATAAGGAAATTAATATCCAAACTCCTCACAAAGACATACCCGTGTGAAAGAACTTATTGTATTAAAAATATATATAAACAAATAAATATAAAAATATAAATATAATGTATAAATAAATTTGATAGTTTAAAAGTTTTGAATTAATTATTTAAAGCATCTTACGATCGTTTCACAGAAGAGTTGTCTCTATTATGAAATCCTATATTGATAAGCATTTATAGACAACGCTTCTGCTCTTCAGAGATATATAATATGAATATTGTATAATATATCGAATGATAGTTTTTTTAAAAAAATTTGTAGTAAAATCGTAAAATGGTGTTTGTTTGAAATATAAAATAAAAATTACTACTTTTGATGAGAGTCTTTACATCCATATATACTTCCTTGGTTATTCTACTGCAATAATCCATAATATTCATACGTAAAATCCGTCATATTATCTTGCATTCCCAGTATATTTCGTATAGTTAGTTTAGAAATGTGAAAATTGTATATACTTTAGTATGAGAAAGTATTTTATGCAGTGTTGAAGTATAACTAATTTATTGCAGGTAAATTTTAACAAAATCTTACATGGACATCCCACCAAGGGTCATATGAACCCGGTTGAGAACCACTGCTCTATCTTATCTAATGTGACCTCCGTTCTTTAAGTTGGTAGGATGTAATATGAGTGAGATTTGGGCTGTTATTAGTAGCATGACAGTCAACCACATAGGGTATCTCTTGATGGCTGTTGTTTGTAGTGGTGGAATTGGTAACATAGATTGAGAGGAAATTTCAAAGAAGTGGGATCGTTTGAAAGTGTGATATTTGGGTAGTGGAAAGTGCTAAATTCAGGGTCCTAAATGTGAGTTTCTCGGCGAGTAGAAGTGACAAGAGATGGGAGAGAAGTTTGATGAGATTAATGAGAGTAGGTGCAGGAGGTGTGTGATAGAACCAGTCAAGTTCCAAAGTATATAAAACTTAACAGTTGCTGCAGAAGTGATAGTAAGACTGAGAATTAAGCGGTGAACTGATAAATGAAAGTTTGTCTATGAATGAAAAACTTGCTAATGGAAGCCAAAAGGTGTTACATTTTACCCAGCATTAACACAGAATATGAAACTTTACTCCGAGTTACGCATCCCGAATCATCGAAATTGGGTGCATGTTATATAATCATCTATAAAGTTACAAACAACAACAAAATGCTCACGGTAGCAATACAATAAACCGCTTTTTCGGAACAATGAGACGACCTCTACGTGGTTGTTTGACGTGCTAGAAGCAATAACCAAAAATCCCTTCAAATTTTAGCCTATTACATTTATAGATCTCTCTCTCTCTCTCTCTCTCTCTCTCTCCACACACACATATATACACACACATACACACACACACACACATATATACATATATATATATATACATATATACATATATATATATATATATATATATATATATATATTATATATATATATATATATATATATACACGACGAGCTTCTTTCAGTTTCCACCTACCAAATCCACTTACAAAGCTTTGGTCTACCCGAGGCTTGACCAAAGTGACAATTAATATGTATGTATGTTTGTATGTATGTTTATAAGATGGTAAGAAGCGCGTTTAATAATGTAACTGTCCTCGAACGAGAAGGTGGTGTTGTCATAATCGGAACACCTTTGATCGTATGTTTGGTAGTCAGGGCTGACCTAGAGTTAAACAATGGCGTAAACGCATGTATGCCATAGTTCACGCCGGGTACCCTGCTACAACGATGTATTGTATAGCTAGGACATGGAATCGACTATGTAACAAACGGGAAGTTAAACATCGTTTAGAACAGATTCTGACATCTATGACCTTCCATACAAACAAACAAAAATTACATTTCTCTACCTCGCTTCCCAGTTTGACAACTGATGTGTCCTATCATCCCTAACTGCCCATGCCCCCACCCCCATTCCACCTCTAACCAACGTATCACTTCCTAAAGCACCTCCTCACTCCTGTCTTATCAACGTTGCTATTATATATGGAAGCATCTCGTTTTTATTCGGATGTCAAAGAATGGCCTAGAAAACCCATATTTCCTTTCGACTATTACCGCCACCAACGGCACCACGGCGACCAGCATCATCATCACTACCGTTACCACGGCTACCTTCACCACTGCCACCACCACCACCACCACCACCACCACCACCACTACTACTACTACTACTACTACTACTACTACTACTACTACTACTACTAATAATAATAATAATAATAACAACAACAGCAACAACAAAAACAACCGTTCTTTATTGGCCACAAGGCCCGCACACAAAATAAAAGTACGATACGAAGCAAAGCGCTGAGGGGTTTACATAAAATACATGTAAACAATAAAGCAATAACAATTAGCAATAAAGTTATAACGCAATAAATTTCCCCAGTAGAGAAGAAGGCCATCCAGGATCGACAAAAATCCCGAATAACCCTGCACCCCAGGTGCACCATGGATAATTCTCCTCTCTTCGTAAATTTCAGCTTACAGGCGCATTCTTAGAGTATTCTCGCTACATTCACTTTCCTTTCAACAAATTTACTAGGGAGCAGCACCTGTCTCTCTAACCTTTATTCTTTTCTTAGTGGAACTGAAAAAAGTTGATGAGGGGTTCGCCGAAGAGGAAAGTTCCTGTCTTCAGCCATTTCAGTTGCATCCATCACAGAACCTCTTTCGACGTAGTTACCAGATTGAGGAAACTGCCTGCCCTTCCCGGCGAAAGGAAGGCGGCTGGGCGATATACACGATGGTGTCGGCCGATTGTCGGATCAATAATTCTTTCGACAATAGGCTTAAGGCCTGAAAACCTAGAATGTAGAGTTGGGAATAAATACTGATAAGCATGTTGTTCGATGCACTAACGATTCTGCCAGCTGACCGCGTTAAAAAAATGGACAAAAAAAGAAAAAGAAAAAGAAAAAGTCACTATAATGTTAATAATTACAGAAAAAAACACCAAAAATACAGCTGAAGACAGTGGAAGCACATAAGGGAAAAATCAACACTAACTGAAAAGCGCGTGTCGCGAAATTAAGACAAAAGGTTTTTGATTGCAATACACGCTCAAATATAAAGACTTGGAAAGAAATAACACTAATGTGGGTGCTTGGAAATAGAAATAATCCCTTTTGGGAAATGTGTTTAGGGAAGAAAAATATAAAAAGAACGTGCTGAGAGATATGTAATCCAACTCCTAGGAAATAAAAATATGCAGGCATGTTCATGTGGTATGAATTTGGTAAGTGGGAACTCTATCGAAGCCTGTCATATATATATATATATATATATATAATATCACATTGTTTCGAGTTCAGTCTCATTGCGTGACACCATGGGCAAGTGTTTTCTACTGTAGCCTCGGGCCGATCAAGCCTTGTGAATGGATTTGGTACACAAACTGAAAGAAGCCCGTCGTATATATATATATATATATATATATTATATATATATATATATATATATATATATATAGATATATATATATATATATATATATATATATGTGCATATATATATATAATAAAAGTAAATAATAGCTTTAATGGTTTTTAAAAAACCAACAATTATTTACGGGTAGATTTCGGCATGTAAATAGAACCATTAACTCTAGGAACTTTTATAAAAGTTCAATATATATATATTGTATATAAATAAAAGAGGCAGGCAACAGGTTGCTTAGCCACATACCAAAAAATTAGAAATAGCAGTCAAAGACTGTTTATTTCCATTTTCTACAAATGAGACTCCACATACGACATATCCCTGTAATTCACATATGCAAAACAAAAGGAAGAAATAACGAAGCAAAGTCTATGGTTATTTACGAACGCGTTTATAGATTAGGAATATAAACTCCATGTCTTTCATCAGCGTATATATATATATATATATATATATTAATATATATATATATCTATATATTAATATATATATTTATATGTATGTATGTATGTATGTATGTAGGTATGTATATACATATATATATATATATATATATATATATATATATATATATATTATATATAATATATATATATATAAAACTGAGAATGTGTGTGTCTGTCTGTCTGTCTGTCTGTGTGTTTCCCTAAAACTTGAGAACTACACAACCAATTTCATTCAAATTTTACACATGCCTTACTTTGGGTCCATGTAGTTTCATGGCAAAAAAAATGTTCAACTTCTTGCCTAGAGCGAGCCCATAGCAATATCATATCTTCTCCACTATTTCAGTATTACGTGTTAAAAGTGAAACAAAAATATTTCTCTATTTTTGTCAGATGCTTTCACTTTAACAATAAAAAGAATATAACAATTGAATTATATGTAGTAAGTAATAATTAAAATCAAACTAAAGTATAATATAATCGTAACATAACAAAAAAATAAAAATAGCAATTGGTATAAATTGCATCAATGATTTGAACTTGAGTAAGTGGTTTCACATGAATGGGTTAATAAAAAAAAAAAAAAATAGCGTGCAGAAATGGAATAGTCCAGATGGATAATAAAAAA
The DNA here is from genome assembly GCF_006345805.1 of Octopus sinensis. NCBI lineage: Eukaryota > Metazoa > Mollusca > Cephalopoda > Octopoda > Octopodidae > Octopus > Octopus sinensis. The sequence goes on along the minus strand of NC_043002.1, from coordinate 22,563,741 downwards.
TAAATTAAAGAAAAGACTATTGTCTATAAAGTATACAATGTAGAGAAAAAAGAAGAGCTAACAATTCCAGTCTGTTATATATTTTGAGTATTATTATCACTAGCGATATCAAGCTATAACTTTGTATTTTTACATTTTATATGTAGATGTTATATATATATATTATATATAGATGTACATGTAATATGTAACAATATATAACATATATACATGCACTGGCACTATGACCCGGCAACGACGGGTCTTAATGCTAGTATATATGTATGTATGTATGTATGTATGTATGTATGTATGTATGTATGTATGTATGTGTGTGTGTGTGTGTATATATATATATGTGTGTGTGTGTATAGTCAATTCAAATAAACGCATAAAATTAACGGACAAGAAGAAGACATGCACAAGGAATGTATTAGCTTGACGTTCGGTGAAAAGAGGGAGTTTGACGTTTCGAGCATTGCTCTTCGTCGCTCAATATAGAAAACATGTTGTAGCATTCAAATAATTTGAACTTAAACTCCGAAGTCTTTGCCGAGGACACGGTCCACGGGGTAAAGAGTGGCTCTAAGAGAAATCCAGGTGACCTGATAAGGAGATTAGGCTTTAATCGCGATTATCTGCATCACTGTATATATATATATTATCTGCATCACACACATATATATATATATATATATATACATATATAAATAGCCACACAAATATATATATGTAATATTCGTGTAAATATACAAATGTATAGGTATGCACATATACATATTATTGCACACATATATACGCATATGCATGCATATTATTGCAAAAAAATATATGCACATATTCACATTCACACACGTGCGTACATGTACCATCCTCAAACTCATTATCATCCTCACCGTCATTATCAAAACCACCACCACCACCACCACTACCAACACCGCCACCACCGCCACCACCACCACTACCACCACCACCACTACCACCACCACAACTACCACCACCATCACCACCATCACCACCAGCACACCACCAACCTCAAACTCATTATCATCCTCACCGTCATTATCAAAACCACCACCACCACCACTACCAACACCGCCACCACCGCCACCACCACCACTACCACCACCACCACTACCACCACCACCACTACCACCACCATCACCACCATCACCACCAACCTCAAACTCATTATCATCCTCACCATCATTATCAAAACCACCACCACCATCACCACCACCACCACTACTACTACCGCCACCACCACCACCACCACCACCACCAACACCACCATCACCACCACATCCATACCATCCTTCTTTCTCCTTTTCATCACCGTAGTCATCGTCGTCGTCGTCGTCGCCGTCATTATCGTGATCATCATTTGCCATAAGTGTAATGATGACAGTTGCAAGAGCATAATTATGATTCTGATTCAGAAGATGAAGTGGAAGATATTTGACGGGGGTGGGGAATGGACGGGTGGAGAGGAGGTTGGGAGTTCCTTGGTAGCTTGAGATTAACTCGAAAGTACCAAGAAATGACAGCACGTATAGTTTTGATAAGGTTAGGGCAATGATGATGATGATGAAGATGATGATGATGCTAATGGTGGTGGTGGTGGTGATGTTGGTGATGGCTATAATGATGATAATAATGTTGATCATAGTGGTGGTGATGGCTATAATGATGATAATAATGTTGATCATAATGGTGATCATAATCGTGATGATGATTATAATGATGCGGATGAAAAATGGCGACGGGATGATGTCGTTGTTATTGTTGTTGTTGGTGGTGGTGTTGATGATTGTAATAAGGTTAGTAATTTTGAGGACGATGACAATAATTGTTAAGGAAATGATGATGATGCTGACGATGACGATGACGATGATGATGATGATGATGAAGATGATTTTCGGCTTGATGAATGATGACAAGTGCATTCGTAACAGGGATAAATAATAAGAACAAAAATAACAACAGTAGCAATAACAACAACAATAAGGGATTCTTCTTTTTTTTTCTGGGGTGGGGGATACGCTGATACCTTCAACCTCAGCACTTGACTGGTACTTTATTTTATCAGGTCTGGAAGGATGAAAGGTAAAGTTTACCTTGGCGGGATTTCAACTCAGAACGTAGAGTGTTGGGACAAATACAGCAAAGCATATTTTCCGGCGCTTTAAAGTTTTGACAATCCACCATCATGATAACAATAATAATAATAATAATAATAATAATAATAATAATAATATTGATGCTGATGATGATGCTGACGATGATGATGATGATGATGACGATGATGACGATGATGGTGACGATGATGGTGATGATGATGATGATGATGATGATGATGATG
>NC_043002.1:22547282-22554782 GCF_006345805.1 Octopus sinensis | reverse complement strand
TTGCCCAAGGTGCCACGCAGTGAGACTGAGCCGGAACCATGTGGTTCATAAGCAAGTTACTTACCACACAGTCACTCCTACGCCTATGGACAATATTAAGGACAAATCTACTTTTATTAAAATGCTCATTTAAAAGCTACAACGTCAAACTGGATACAAAAGGTGTTGAAATTGCTGGCCGACATGTTGAATACATAAGTCAACATGACGACGTTCTTTCTGGAACACATTAGTCAAAACTTCGCGTTTGATATTTTCGACAATATCAATAATATAAGTACACAGCTCATCAAGTGTATGCAGATTCTTTGTAAACACAGCGTCCTTGATATAGCCGAATAAAAAGAAATCGAGAGGCATTAAGTCTGGTGATGTGGGTAACCAGAGGCCTTTCGTGATCAACCTGTGTTCAAAAGTTTGTTATAAGTGAAACAAAGTGTGGTTGCTAACATGACATGTTGGTGAGTCCTGTTGAAGCAATGCATTACTTTTTTCATTCTCAGCTGCTCAACAAACTGATCAGTTATCTCACAATAACATTCTGAATTTAAGGCTTCTTTGAAAAAAATCGGTCCTACTATTCTTCGTTTGCTGATAGCCTTCTATACACCAGTCTTTACTGCATGTAAGGGTGATTCGACAAACTCATAAGGATTGAGAGCACTCCAGATGCGAGTGTTTTACGAATTTATGTATCCCGATAGGTGAATTCAAGCCTCGTCACTGAAGAAGGTCATGTTAATCAGAGAGAGCTAATCTGCGCCTATCAGAGAGAGCTAATATTTTGAGAGTTAATCAATCGAGTCAACTTTTAAATTGAACACCCTGTGTAGTTACTTCGCTCTATGTTTTGAGTTCAAATGACACCGAAGTCAACTTTCATTTTCTTTCTTCTGGGAAGGATAAAATAAAGTGACAATCATATAATGAGATCAATGTAATTAATTATGGTAATTTATGTAAATGATATAGTGTAGCGTAGAAGACTTAGGGGACAAGTAAGAATTTAGGTCCCTTCGCTTAAGGAATAGGATTATTTTACATGGAAGGAGAGTCTTATATTTATAGACATACTCGTATACGTATACACACTGGCATGTACTAATACATACAAATACACACACTCTCATATCCATACATGCACTCATGAATGAATATGTGTTTGTGTGCGCATGTCCACACATGCACATATATGTAAAGTACATGCGCAATACATATCTGCATTCAGTTTCCAGCTGTGTGCATCAATACTTAAAAGAACATGCATACATGATGGCCATCCACTCATGAACGAGGAAGACCATTGCTGAGCTTCGGGAACATTGTGCGCTCTAGGACTAACTTATATTTTGCATTTGCGGCTCCGTTGGTCGCTAAGGAGCCCTGCTCTTGACAAGCATACACGACTGCAAACATTGCAAATCAAGCTTTCCCCATTCACTACACCAGCAGTGCTCTTTCGAGCAGCACGCTTAAGTTCTTCATGCAGGATACTTGCTCTTTCAAAGGTGTCAAGCTCGTCCTTAACCTGCTTCCGCCATCTGTGGCGATGACAGGCATTGCTCTCCCAGTCGGTCTCTTGCACATCACAGGCATTTAATGAGGACTTGACACAGTCCTTAAATCGCAGCCTTGGTTTCTGCAGAGGTCTCTTTTCACTTACAAGTTCTCCATATAGCATCTGTTTAGAGATTCTGCTATCCTTCTTTCTAATAAGTTGTCCAGTCACACGTAACTAGTACTTGTGCACCATCGCCTCAATACGCAAGATATCAGCTGTTCTCAGGACCTGTGTGTCTGGAGCTGTTATGGTCCAGCCAGCATTCAGAATGTGTCTTAGACATCTCTGATGAGAGTGCTCAATTACCTTTACATTACATTTGTAAAGGGTCCATGTCTCACATGAGTAAAGAAGTGTTGTCAGTACATACATACATACATACATACATACATACATACACATACATATGTGTGTATGTGAAGCAGGGGTAAGTGTGTGTGTGTGTGAGAGAGAGAGAGAGAGAGAGAGAGAGAGGGGGGCGACGGTCGAACAAAATTAAAGAGGTTGCTTGTGTGCATGTATGTCTGTATAAATGTTTATATGTATGCGTGTGCATTTTGAGAGAATGTCGTGAGTGTAGTAAACCCGATGTTTATGAAACGAGGAAGTTGGGTGCGATTATCCAAGTGTATTTATATGTGTATGTGTATGTACGTGTAAGGGTGTGAGTGGGTACCTGCCAGTGTGCCTATATGTAAACGTGTAAATGCATGTGCGTATGAGTGTGGCAATGGAGATAGTGTATGCACGTGTGGGTGGGTGTAGATGTCTGCGGATGTTTATACTGGTTTACGTTTGTGAATGTGTTTAGACATACGTGTATATGTATGTATGTAGGTGTGTGCGTGCGTATGTGTGTATGTATGCTTTTGTGTCCATGTATGTATGCATGTATGTATGTGTGCGTGTATGTTTGCGAGTGAATTTCTCTGTGTGTACATGTTTGTATGCGTGCTCCTGCATGCGTGTGCATGCGTAGGTGTATATGAGTGTGTATATGTGATTATCTATTCATAATTCAAGCACGTGTGTGTATTTTGTTGCTTCAAGACATAGCCCCGCCTACCACCAGACATGATCAAATTCATATAAAAAATGTGATGCAACAACGGCAACAAAATAGGAAAAGTGCAACAAGAAGAGAAGCATGAACTTTTCATGAATAACAACAACAACAACAACAGCAACAGCATAAGCGACAACAACAATAACGAAAACAAGAACAGCTGAACATAGCAAAAACAAGCATGGAATAAAATAATAACAACGAAGGTAATCATGGAAAAGTACGAAAACAATAACAAAAAACAATAAAAAACCCTAATAGGTCTTACAGATGAACAATAAATAAAATAAATAAATAAAATGAAAGCCGTAAAGATTTCAATAGACATTAAGAAACATATAAATAATGGATTGTTGAAAGTAACGAAACGAAAAGAATAAACCCAGACAAAAGGTAGAAAACGGAACGAAACTAAATTACATGTTTTATGTTTTATTTATTTTATGAGCACACGTGACTAGTTTGGAACAGTGAAGGTAAGAAAGTTGAGATGGTGTTGGTGTTGGTGGTGGTGGTGCTGGGTAGAGGTTGTAGTTGATAGAAAAGGTGATGGTGAGAGTGAAATACATGGTGGTGGTGATGGTGGTGTTATTTGAGACGGTCGTGTAAATATTTTACCTTTTACTTGCTTCGGTCATTGGACTGCGACCATGCAGGGGCACCGCTGAACAAATCGACATTTTAAAAAAAGACTGGGCCTTATTCTATCGGTTTCTTTTACCGAACACTACTAGACTCCGGGAGCGTAAACAAACCAATACTGATTGTTAAGCGATGGTCTCTCACACACATACACACACACACTTACACACATACACACGCGCGCGCACACACACACGCGCGCACACACACACGCGCGCACACACACACGCGCGCACACACACACGCGCGCACACACACACGCGCGCACACACACACGCGCGCACACACACACGCGCGCACACACACACACACACACAAACACCCTCAGACACGCACTGATATGTAGCGGGCTTCCGTACAGTTTCCGTCTGCTAAATTTATTCGCAACATATTGGTGGATTCGGAACTATAGCAGAAGACACTTGAGCAAGGTGCAATACAAGGTGCAATGCGGTGGGAATGAACCCGAAACGAGCTACTTCACTATAGCTATGCTTGTCGTTGATGTATAATTTAGATCAGATATTACAACTAGTACCTCACCAAGTATATATACATACACATTATAAACAGTATTTAAATTTATGGCTGTTACAAGTGCGTATAACAATTATAACCTGGCAAGCTTTCGCACAAATTAGTAAATATCTTGTTTACCGACTTCTATGTGTGAAGGAATACTTTTTGAATTAGATTAGAATGTTCGGAGTATATGTTACTGAGTAGACCAAATCAAGTAAAAACACCGGTGTCTGGCGATTCATCGACGTTCTGATGGAAGCTCTATACTTTGAACACAACTGTCACTTTGAAAAGTTTTCTCTATGACAAAATATTACAGCTAGTACTGCCTCATGTATACGTACACATGAATACATGTTACATATAATGATATTTTAATATATGTCTTCTATTTTCAAGTACATTTGCTGGCTTAATTGTAGCCTGGCTAGCTTTCATATTAATCAGTAACTCTTTTGCTTACTGGTTCTTATATCGGAACCAGAGGCTTTCGGCTAAACTCGTCATGGCCCTGTTATTTGTCACTGAAGTGACCAGATAAAATCGAAACGCCGTGTCTGGTGATCCTCCAGAAATCTGAGCGAAGCTCTGTATTTTAACTCACAGTTCTCTTTGGGAAGTTTCTCTGAACCAAAATATAATAGCTAGTGTACACACACACAATTTACACACACAGGCACATGCACACACACACACGCACACACACACACACACACACACACACACACACACACACACACATACACACGCACAAACCCCTCCCCACACAAACACACAGGATTACATTATATAGTGCGTATATTCTTGTCACTGTTGTTATTTGGATCCAGGTCTGTCGGCTTCGAGAAAGCCCATGATCAAATGAGTCCCAGTCAAGGTCATATGATTTCAGGACTTTATTGAAATGCATCGCCCAATATGTCCATCCATTTTTCAAGACGGTACATGTAATTTGAGGATGATTTGGCCGTTAATTTTAGCAGATCGAATAATTACGTACAGACTTCTCGTTGATGTTGGCATTAGAGTTATAATGGCGTTGTTGTTGTCACTGTCGTTGTGGCGTTAATTTTACTGTTTCAAATCTTGATAATGATGATGATGATGGTAGTGGTAGTGGTGGTACAGCGTAGTTGCTTTTGTCTAAATCAGCTCTAAATCAGTTCTGAGCAACTCCGATCCAGAATACTTATGATCAGAACATTGTACTCGCGATCACGTGAACGCACCTTCTTCTTAGGCATAGCGTATCTAAGGATATATTTCCTCATGTGACTTTCTGTAAAGAAGCTATGATATTATATCCAGAAGTTTTGCTTGCTATTTTTTACGTTGTCTCATGGTACTAATGTTGTTGGTGGTGCTATGGATGTTTAACCCAAGGTTAACCTTGGTCAAGCGTATTTGAGACGAAGGACATTCCAACTATGACTATTGCACTTTTTAGGCAGTTTCTAAGACTGCATTGTATAATATTACTTCTGTTCTTATTTTAAGAGACTAGGGTGTGATCTCAGGAAGATTTCGTGGCTACTTCTAGCAAGATGAGCAACCATATTGAGGCTCTCTCGTTGATCGGAACTGATAATGGTGTTGTTGTTGTTGTTGGTGGTGGTGATGTAGTGCTGTTGGTTATATATTAGTTTTGTTTGTGATTGTGTTATTGTAGATGTCATAGTTTAGCCCTAGGTTTGCCATGATCGAGCAGATCATGATCAAATACATTCAGACACGTCTGTTTTAGAAGTAACGTAAGACTACATTACCACTGTTGTGTTCTATTTTTAAGACGATAGAGTGAGGCTAATGGATATTTGGCTGCTATTTCTATAAACACGAACAACCATAGAAGGTCACTCATCTGATGATTGCAAACAACTCACGCGCGCTTTCCTTGTACACTCACTCACACACACACACACACACACATACATTATCGCTCACATTCACTCGCACACACAAACCATTTACTCATAGACACACACACATACATACACACACACACTATCGCTCACAATCACTCGCACACACAAACCATTTTCTCATAGACACACATACACAAACACACACGCATACATGCACATACACTATCGCTCACAATCATTCGCACACACAAACCATTTACTCATAAACACACATACACAAACACACACACATACATGCACACACACTATCGCTCACAATCACTCGCACACACAAACCATTTACTTATAGACATACATACGCAAACACACACACATACACACACGCACACACACACACACACACTATCGCTCAGAATCATTCGCACGCACAAGCCATTTTCTCATAGACACACATACGCAAACACACACACACACATACATACACTATCGCTCACAATCACTCACACACACAAACCATTTACTCATAGACACACATACACAAACACACACACGCATACACACACACACACACTCGCACACACTATCGCTCACAATCACTCGCACACACAAACCATTTTCTCATAGACACACATACGCAAACACACACACGCACACAATCCAGGTAGTAATGGCGGCAGCGGCGGCGGTGGTGGTGGTAGGGGAATTGTCGTTGCCATCGTCGTTGTCGTTATGAGCGTCAAAGTAATTGTAGAAGTATAAACGGCACAATGCCACACGCCACCGCGCGTCACCACACACCTCCACGTTTCACAATTCAGCACCACGTGAGCCACGTGGTACATTCAGATAGATCATGTGTATTGCCAGTGTGAACGTATATAATTTTCTTCAGTAGAATAGTAAAACGAGGAAGGGGAGGAGCGCAGTGAACGCCGGTAAAATAATGTAATAGAAAGCGAGGGTGGTAGGGTGAGGGAGAGAAGAACAGGGAGGAGGAAAAGTGAGGGGTTTAAAAGAGGGAGAATGAAGGGAGGAGGAGAAGGAGGGGAAGGGTAGAAGGAGAGCAGTTATAAAGTGTTGTTTTTGCTGTTTAACCCCATGTCAGTACTGGTCGAACAAGAATAAAAATCCAAGACATTCCAGCCGTAACTATCCCGACTTTTCGCACTTTTTCCTAAACGTAGAAAACTCAGAACTCCGTTAATAATGAATTCAGTCTATCTTTTCTGTGACTGTTGAGTGTCATTTAAAAAATATTTGGTTGTGATGTTTAGCATTTTAGGAGAAACACCCACTTTGGCTTGGCTGGTTGTATTGATGGTGGTGGTCTTAAAACTGTTAGAGAGACCTATAACCGAAGGCGTTCCAGCCATATTTAACTGCAGATCTGTTATAGCAAACGCCTGATCCACAGTGTTCCAGCCGTAACCATCTCGTGCTTTTGACGTTTCAGTCTCTGCTATGCATTACTCCACCTTCAGTAGAGTAGGTTCCAATAACTTTCCTACTCTAGACACAAGGCTAGAAATTTTGGGGGAGGGTGTCATTCGATTAGATCGGCCCAGTACGCTACTGGTACTTAATTTATCGTTCCCGAAAGGATGAAAGGCAAAGTCGACCTCGGTGGAATTTAAACTCAGAACGTAAAGACAGACGAAATACCTATTTTTTTACTACCCACAAGGGGCTAAACACAGAGAGGACAAACAAGGACAGAAAAAGGGATTAAGTCGATTTTATCGACTCCAGTGCGTAACTGGTACTTATTTAATCGACCCCGAAAGGATGAAAGACAAAGTCGACCTCGGCGGAATTTGAACTTAGAACGTAACGGCAGACGAAAT
>NC_043002.1:22514782-22542282 GCF_006345805.1 Octopus sinensis | reverse complement strand
GCCTGAAGACTTCGCAAAGGCACCAAACGTGTATGGAACTAATAGTAGCACACACAGGTGTGTGTGTGTATGTGTGTGTATGTACCGGAGGGAATATTATTGAGTTAACAAATTAAGAAATTATGCAACTACAAATCTAGTGCTCCATGATATTTTGTTTATCAAGTGAGACGTTGCATTGTCTCCATCGAGGTTTGTAATGTACCGAAATTGTATGAGTGTAAATCACAAATACGCAAGTAAGAGCAATGTAACTGAGGTATCAAGCTGTAAGAGAAAAGTATTAACATTAAAATTCCACGATTCATATTAAACTTGTTTAACGAAAATGTTATTAACGGAACACAAGCAACAGAAGAAATTCCAAATTTTAGTGAAACGACAACTAACCTAAAAAATGAAAACCGAGTTAAATTGTATATGTCGGCATGAAAACAAATTTTACCTCAATAAACCTATCAGAGTAACGAATCAAATAAAGTTGAAAGATGCCTCATCAAAAATTAAAAAGAAACTGGTAATCGGATCGAAATCAACCGTCGTCTGATTATGCAATTTTACTAGAGTTCTCATTGCATGTTACCCTCCACATGGAGATTGTCGCTGGGCATGAAACATTGGTATTTTGTAATTGATTGAACTAAGTAGATACAATCAATTTACTTATAGATATCGATTTCTAATTACTTTGTCTGTAAAGTTAGATGGCACAGACAATTACAAATATACCCTCATGAATATAAGTATGATCACATGCACAATGCATGTACGTTACGTATGTATGTTATGTTATGTTATGTTATGTATGTATGTATGCATGCATGCATGTATGCATGTATGTATGTATGTATGTATGTATGTATGTATGTATGTATGTATGTATGTATGCATGTATGTATGTATGTATGTTATGTAGTCAATCCAAACATGAACAAGCAAGAAAAGACAACAATGCGAGGACGTGGAATAAATACAGTGTTATTGGACGCTCAGGAAAGCAAGAACAGAAAGTGGATTTCACGTTTCGAGCGGAGCTCTTCATCAAAAATATAGAAAAAGTCCAAAGAAGGGAAGACGGAGAAAGAAAATCGCCGTATGTATGTATGTACGTATGTATATGTATGTATGTATGTATGTATGTATGTATGTATGTATGTATGTATGAATGAATGAATGAATGAATGTACGTATGTATATTCTATGACTTACATATCAAACCCAATGCTACTTCAGAGTCTGGAATTTTTACTGAACCGTTACAGAGATGGAAACAAACAAACACCGGGTTGTATAGCAGTGGTGGTGGTTGACATGCTCGCACTCACATATACATACTTACACACGTACTCACTCACGCACAGACACACACACAAAATACACACACACACGCACACATACATACATACATACATACATACATACATACATGCATGCATACATACATACATGCATACATACATGCATAAAAGGAACGATAGAAAACCAGAAAGGAGAAAGTTAATTCGAAGACTACAAATCCAATCTATCACTGGAACTGTAAATATCTGCAAAACCTTCCAAAAGTTTAACGTTTAAATATATGTGAGCATGTCTAGATATGTAACTATATGCATGAGGATACATAGATAAATCAAAATATACAGATCAATCTGCATATACATACATACATACATACAAACAAATATACACTGTTGTTGATGTTGAAATTCCAATGAAGGAGCCCTAGATCTCGGTTAGAAACCGGTTCTTTCTCTATTGGCAAGAAATCTTGAAATAAAACTGAACAATGACATATATATACATACACATTCACTCACACACATACGCACAAACACACACACAAACGCACACGTACACACACACATATGTATATATGGAAAAAGATTATCACAGTCCTGGTTATTTCTATGAAATTTATAATTTTGAATTAAAAAAAAATCTTTTCCTAAATTATTGCACCTATATCAAGAAAGTTTTTTCAACTTTGTATACATTGCACACCAATATACATTACATACATACACGCATACACATATATTTATGTATATGTATATAAATACACGTACATAATACATATATACATACATACATACATACACACACACACACACACACACACACAGACACACATTCAGTCATTTGACTGCGGCCATGCTGGAGCACCGCCTTAAGTCGAACAAATCGACCCCAGAACTTATTCTTTGTAAGCCTAGTACTTATTTTATCGGTCTCTTTTGCCGAACCACTAGCTTACGGGGACATTACACCAGCATCGGTTATCAATCGATGGAGGTGGTGGTGGTGGGGAGACAAACACAGAACACAAACACACACACGCTCACACACACAGACACACACACACAGACACAAAGACACAGACACACACACATATATTTATACATATATACGACAGGCGTCTCTCAGTTTCCGTCTACCAAATCCACTCACAAGGCTTCTGTCGGCTCGAGGCTGTAATACAAGCCACTTGCTCAAGATGCCACGCAATGGGACTGAACCCGGAACCATGTGGTTGGTAAGTAAGCAAGCTACTTACCACATAGCCACTCCTGCATATATATATATATATATATATATATATATATATATATATATATATATATATATATATATATATATTTATATGCAGACATACACACATACACACTATTACTCATTTCCTCAGACAATCACCACCAGGCACTATTTAGTCCACAGCGTCCACCTTCTAACCTCTTCTCACTCCATATAACAACCACCGGCCTTTTACAAATCTACTGCACTTTTGATATTTCACAGTTCCAGGGTTCTCATTATAATTGCTATTCTTGCTACGGTCGTTACTTTACTTCTTCTTCTTCTCTCTTCTTTTTCTTATTTTCCTTCGCATTATTCCCGTCTTCGTTTACTCCTCCCTAGCAAGCGCACGCGTCATTCATTCGCTCTTACCCCTCTAGTCATGCTTTCCGTTTCTTCTGTTCCTTTTTGTATTTTTTTTTCACTGCTCCTCCCATCGTTCTTCGCAGCCGACGTTTAAGGTGGATGCCGAACGTTGGCCCAAATGAAGTCGGGGTGGATAAAGGATGGGAGAGGGGCGGGCGAAAAAAAAAGAGAGAGAGAGAGAGAGAGGAGTAAATAATAATTACAATAGATTTCAGCTTTAATCAGAAATTAATAGCTGTATGAATAAATAAATATAGAAATATACGTACACACGGAAACACTAAGTACGCAACGCGCGGCTGCATACATACGTACACACAAACGAACATACGCATGTACGTGCTCTCGCACACAGTGCGTGTATGCATGCATATATATATATATTATATATATATATATATATATATATATATATATATATATATATATATATATATATGTATATATATATGTATATATTTATTTATTTATTTATATATACATGTATATATATATATACACGTAATCTACCTACCTACCTACCTACCTACCTACCTACCTACCTATCTATCTATCTATCTATCTATCTATCTATCTGTCTGTCTGTCAGTCTGTCTCTTTATCCGTCTGTCTGTCCGTCCGTCTGTCCGTCCGTCCGTCTGTGTGTCTATAAATGTATCTATCTATATTCGTTATATTTTTTAAACTGTAAAAATAAAAAACACAGTAGTTATTCTGCCGTTCTAGTTTCGTGTTTAGTGTCATTCTTTTATGAGATTCGAAAATATAATATAATACAATATTATATAATATGTGTGTGTGTGTGTGTGTGTTCAGTTTGTTCGTATGTGTGTATGTGTATGTATGTAGGTATGTATGTATGCATATGTATATGTATATATGTATGTGTATGTTTTATTAACATATTATACGACTAAACGCACGCACCCTATTAAGTAAGATTGTTCTGTTTATCAAGTTAGCCTTGATATTAACTCTCACGCGACTCTGCATCTTTCTTTCTTTCTCTCCCATTCCCTTTTTCGGTCTTTTTTTTCCTCACTTAACTTGTCTCTTCCTCTCTCTCTCTCTCTCATCTTCTTCTCTCTCCCTTTCACCATTCTTCATGGTCTCCTCACACCATTCCCCTTCTTCTCTCTCTTCCTCTTGCTCCTCCTCCCCCATTCCCGTCGTCCATCTGCGACGATACTTCCGTCGTAACTGCTATCCTGTCTTTTCTCGCCCGCCTCCTAAGGCTACTGGTCGACACATTTTCTCTCTCTCGTCGTCCACGATAATCCAGCGTTTGCAATACTTTTTTCGTCTGGCGTTAACAGCCCTTCTTATCTTGTTCTCCTTGTCCTGTCTCTCACTGTTATATATTTATTTTTCCACTGTTTTATATATAATTTTTTTACTGTTTATATGTTTGTACTGTCGTTACCGTCTTGCCTTTTTTTTTTACCCCTCTGCGAAAAGATCTCAGAATTTTAATTGATTTGCTTTTCGCGGGAAGAAAGTTTTCTTCGAAGTATACGTCTCGCTTTTATCCTTCGAAACGTTTAGTAGATGAAACCTTAGCGACTGAAGAAGGGGATTTTTCGTTGTGCTTATTGTCCTGTATCTCTCTTTTTTTGCTTGTCTTGTTCCTTGGTTTGTGTCTATGTGTTCGACGTCTTTTTGGTGTCCTGTACACATATATGCGTGTATATGTACATGTAGAGGTAGGTACGTACATATATGTTTATATATATGCATATGTTCGATTTTATTAACATATATATATATATATATATATCTGTACATATTAATATATGCACGTATATAGGTATGTAAATAGAGGTTATAGAGCCTTGCTTCGGTTGAGAGCAAATAATATAAATTTTGTCCTATTGTGTGTGTATGTGTGTGTGAATATGTGCGAGTACGCATGTGTGTGAATATACATGATCTTTGACAATAATGCTCAAAGCTTTTTTGATGATTTTGTATTTTGCCAGCGATCTCTGTACTGATTTTCCTAATTCCTTAAATTTTCAAAATATTTTTATCGTTTGGGATTTGAAGCTTGAAAAGTGCCAAGAAAACTCGAAATTCAAGACAGCAGGCAAGCAAAATGAAAACAGAGTTTATCACTTTCGTAGTTTAAAGTATCTGGTACGTGAATCTTTCCCCTTTTCAGCATCCGGCACTTCTACAGGGTAACTACAGGATGAAAAGCAAAGTCGACCTCGGCGGAATTTGAACTCAGAACGTAGCGGCAGACGAAATACTTATAAATTATTTATTAATTGTTAGGGCGGCGAGCTGGCAGAATCCTTAGCACGCCGGGCGAAATGCTTTGCGATATTTCGTCTGCCGCTACGTTCTGAGTTCAAATTCCGCCGAGGTAGACTTTGCCTTTCATCCTTTCGGAGTCGATTAAATAACTACTAGTTACGCACTGGGGACTATATAATCGACTTAATCCGTTTTCTGTCCTTGTTCGTCCCCTCTGTGTTTAGCCGCTTGTGGGTAGTAAAGAAATAGGTATTTCGTCCGCCGTTACGTTCTGAGTTTAAATTCCGCCGAGGTCGACTTTGCCTTTCATCCTTTCGGGGTCGATAAGTTAAGTACCAGTTACGCACTGGGGTTGATAAAATCGACTTAATACATTGTCTGTCCTTGTTTGTCCGCTCTGTGTTTAGCCCCTTGTGGGTAGTAAAGAAATAAGTTATTTTTACAGAAAATGGACATGAGAGGAAAGCTTTTAATATAAGGTTTTATTTAAAATTCGATATGGGCTCCAGATGTCGCCACCAGACCTTTGAGCCGCCCAGGAACTGCGTCAACTGATTTCACCAGGAACACTTGTGGGATGGAAGACATAACCTCTCGTATTCTCCCTTCAAGTTCTCCCTAAGTCTTTGGATTGTTTCAGTTGATTTGTTCCTTTAATCAACCCCAAAGAAAGAATTTACGGGGTGTCAAGTCGTTACTCTTGGCTGGCCACTCTTGCGGACCACGACGACCCATCCCATCTCCCGGTGAAGTGGGTATTCAGTCAATCACAAATACAAGAGCAATGCGATTACAGATTAAATTCTCATGCTTAAAAAAACTTCAGAAAATTTGAGATAAAAATTACAATTGATAAATAATTTATAATTGATAAATAATTTATAAAATTATAAAAGTTACTTTTCAATCGTCCTGTTGTATATCGCCAGATCAGCAAACGAATCGTGCTTGGGCTGACAAACTTTTACAAGCATTTATTGTTATGATTCCATGCTTTCTTTATAATTTTCTCTAATAAAACATTTCGTATAATATACTGTAATGTAATATAAATAAATTATAAATAGGCGCTAATGTTCTCTATTCGCTACAGTGAAGAGATCTAATTAGATCGAAATAGAAGCTGTATACAAATATAAAGATTTCTATTGTTCGAACAAAAGAAAAAGAAAGAAAAGTAATTTTAATTAAGCAAATGTGTAAAGGTAGATATTTTATTCCTTTCACTTCTCTAACGAAATTAAAAAGCAATAGATAAATAAAGAATTCCATGCAAACAGGCTGTCTGCGTGTCTTTCTGTCACTGTTTCTGTCTATCTGTCAGTCCCTCTCACTCTCTCTCTCACTCTCTCTCTTTCTCTCTGTCTGTCTCTGTCAGTCTGTCTCTCTTTCTCTCTCTCTCCTCCTCTGTCTGTCTGTGTCTGTCTCTCCTTCATGGTACTGGCAAAAAGCTTACATTACTCTTTACTCTTTTACTCTTTTACATGTTTCAGTCATTTGACTGCGGTCATGCAGGAGCCCCGCCTTTAGTCGAGCAAATCGACCCCAGGAATTATTCTTTGTAAGCCTAGTACTTATCCTATCGGTCTCTTGTGCCGAATCACTAAGTGACGGAGACGTAAACACACCAGCATCGGTTGTCAAGCGATGTTGGTGGAGGGGGGGGGGCAAACAGACACACAAACACATACACATATATATACATATACATATATACGACGGGCTTCTTTCAGTTTCCGTCTACCAAATCTACTCACAAGGCTTTGGTTAGCTCGAGGCTATAGTAGAAGTCACTTGCCCAAGTGTCTCGCAGCGGGACTGAACCCGGAACCATGTGGTTGGTAAGCAAGCTACTAACCACACAGTCACTCCTGCGCCATTACGGCATTCTTTTTTCGATGTCATTTCCAGGAAGAGCGCTAGCACAAAGTCTTTTCGGATTAATAATATCGGGGAAGTTAAATAAAAAGACAAGAAAACAAACACATTTTGACAATACTAAAAATCCTCAACAATTATTTCAGCTGTCTTCTTACTTCTTTAAATTTATATTTGTTAAATAGTTAAATTAATCCTAAACGTGAGGGGACGCGATTCAATGCACTACGTTACCAGTACATTCAGACGAAAAAATATATGAAAAAAAGAAAGAGAAAAAATACACATACATTTGGATGCCCACGTTTATACACAGAGCACAAAAGCATGTTAGCAATATATATTAGGCAGAATATTTTAAAATTAAAATAAAATAATAATAGTCCTTTTTATTAAAGGCACAAACATCAGATTTAGTGGGAGAGGACTAGTCGATTTCATCGAGCCCAGTGTTTCACTGGAACTTGATTTATCGATCCCGAAAGGATGTAAGGCAAAGTTGACCTCGGTGGAATTTGAACTCAGAACATAAAGACAGACGAAATACCTATTTCTTTACTACTCACAAGGGGCTAAACACAGTGAGGACAAACAAAGACAGACAGACGGATTAAGTCGATTATATCGACACCAGTGCGTAACTAGTACTTATTTAAATCGACCCCGAAAGGATGAAAGGCAAAGTCGACCTCGGTAACAATACGGAGTTACAACCTTTTTACTTGTGCAATTTATATATTTTTTCTGTGTTAATTGTTAACAAGGTAGAAATACACTGCTTGGCAACCGGTGCTGGTGTGTCTACGTCCCTGTACTTAACGAATCAGAAACTGTGGTAGCTCCTCATACACCTCATAAATATATCAGTACACACACACACACACACACACACACACACACACACACAAACATCTCATAACATAGCAGTTTTGCAAAATAAACCTTTAGTATAAGAATCCAAAGATACCAATGCAGTAAATAGTTATTATTTCACAGCAGCAAGAAAAAAAAATACATGCACACTCATTTACATCCATATGTATACATACATTCCGATGTCTCTACGTACGTGTATATGTATGCAGTATAGTGCCAGTTTTGTTTACATGAACGTTCAGGCAATAATGAGGAATTATTTTAAGCAGCATTTACACGAAAATGAAAAACAAAAACATTAACAATATTGTAGAGTACAAATCAGCTGCCATTCGCGAGCGAGCGATGGTTGTTTGTAGCTAGGACAAGCAATCGCTAATTTAAATGCTTCCAAGCAGAGATGTAGACATCCTCTCGGTTTCTATTACATTTGAACTAGTGAAACATCCATGTTGTGATAGCTGGAATGTGAGAGGCTTGCTTACACTAGTAACCTGTTGATGCTCCTTGCGGCTGAGTTGACTGCCACAACATGAAATTAATTCTCTTGCTCAAGGTCACGTGAAAGTAATTCTTTTGCTCAGGGTCACTGGAATTGGCCTTACAGCCTTATGGTTTGACGTCATTTCGTCCGAGGGAACACTTTATTGACATACGATATTCACCAACTCATTGTTGTAGATTTACTCTTTTCTGTGGTACAAACGGTTCATTTAGCATTATGGACACTTGAAGTTACAGATCGCCATTTTGCACTTCGGTTTGGAATCGTTGCAATCGTTAATAAAGTTATTATCTGAGCACAATATCATTATCCATCTTACGTTATAATATTCTCAGCTGCATTACCTTTGCACTAGTGAAGCATCTATGTTGTGACAGCGGAAAGGTATGCGGCTTACACAAATAATCTGGATGCTCCTTGCATCTAGATTAGATTGGAGCAACGTGAAATGAATTCTTTTGCTCAAGGTCACAATGCACCACTGGAATTGATCTAACAGCCTAATGGTCTTGAACCCCAAACCCTAATCTCCAATCGAGCCGACTTCGGATAAAAATCTCAAATAATTACTGGGGTCGATGAAATCGACTTACCCCTTCTCTTGAAATGCTAGCTTTGTACTAAAATTAGAAATCAATATTGAATAAGTAGATGTGCTGCTTTAAAGAGGGAGAATTTGGGGTGTATTTGATCACAGAACTGCTGGATTAGTGCTGATTTAGGATTATGCACTGAATATAACAATAGAAGGCTACTATCAGGTCTCAACTTTATAACTGCACCTGCTAGAGATAACAGTTAAATCGTTCCCCCTCGTTAAGCTCTCCCGCCTCAAAATCGGAAGAGCTTCCTGTCTGGAGACGACAGGGTTTAACAGGGGCAAGATTTAACTGTTGTTTCTAACGAAGCGAAGAAACACTGTAGAGGTTTCATTAAATAGTGTCGTGGTTAGATAAATTTTTTAAAAAGTAGTCGGAGCAGGTCAAATATCGATCATCAGTGATCGTATATCTCGCTGTTTGAAACTGCCCTGGGGCTATAGAAAAACAATGGCGACAATGAAAAAACAACAATAATAGTAACAACAACAAAAATAAGGACAATGACAACCAGTGTGATGTTAATATCAACCGTAATGAAAGTAAGAGTTATCGAAATGTGAAATACACAAACAGTTATGACTTTCAACACTCTGGTATCGAAACTACATCAGCGTTTTTGTTCAGCCGAAGATTACTTTCTACTCGTCAACAAATCAATAGTAGAATTATAATGATAAATATAGAACTTCCAACATCAGCCTCAGCAAGTACAACAACTACAATAACATAACAACAAAAGCAAAAACAATAACGTCTATGACAATGGTAACATTAATACACATAATGTTGCAAAAAAGCAAAAGCTAACACCAACACCATCTCAACAACAACAATACATTACCCATAACACAAACAGCGATAATAAAAAATAAATTTTATGTATACCATAACAACTACAGCGGCAACATCAACAAGAAGAATGCCAAATGAACCCCACCTCTACACAGAAAAAAAAAAGGTAGAAATAATCTATCGCCAACAAATACAAACAGCAATATCTAGCAGTAGATATACTTATTAGTGAGAACTTATTAACAACCATTTCCTTCGTCAGACAAAGTTTACTTAAAAATGGCCTAAAAGCTGTGCACATTTCCCGCACGGAAATACAACTCGTCATTTGATTAAAAACTCAAGATCATTTCCTATACATATAAGCACCAAGAAGCGTTGTGGTTATGTGTGTGTGTGTGTGTGTGTTTGTGTGTGTGTTTGTACGTGCACGTGTGTGTGTGTGTGTGTGGTGTGTGTGTGTGTGTTTGTACGTGCACGTGTGTGTGTGTGTGTGTGTGTGTGTTTGTACGTGCACGTGTGTGTGTCTGGTTGCACGCACTCATGTGTTTGCATGCATAATACATATACACACATATGTATATAAGCACACGGACATATACATATGTATATATATGTATATGTATATATATATATATATACATATATATATATATATATATATATGGCGGTGCCCCAGCATGGCCGCCGCTCGTGAGCTGAAACTAGATAAAATAAAATAATATATATATATACATACACACACACACACATACATACATATATATATGCTTACATACACACCATCACATACACACTCATACTCATAAACGCAAGGGTATACAAAATAAAGTCACGTATATACATGCATGTATGTATGTATATGTGTTTATGTGTGTATGTATATATATATATATATATATATATATATATATATATATATATATAATATATGTATGCATATAGATATATAGATATATGTGTATATGTATAAATATGGATATTATGTATATATATATATATATATATATATTATATATATATATATATATGTATTTACACACACACGCGTATATTATATATGTACATGCATACATATATACATAAACACACAATTGTCTATGTGAATGCATACATTCATGCACATTTACAAGTATACCTTCTTACATACACACACACATACATACATACATGCATACATACATACATACATACATACATGCATACATACATACATACATACATACATACATACATACATGCATACATACATACATACATACATACATGCATACATAAATACATACATACATACATACATACATACATACATACATAAACATATAATATTCTTTATTTCACACCCAAGTCTAGAACCCCCCCGCCTAACGCCTGAAGCTAGAAGCCAGAAACCAGAAGTGGTAGTCAAAATGGCGAATATTTGTAATGAGTGAGATAACGGTAACAAAAATACAAAACAAAAGATAAAAAAGAAACAGTAAATAAACAAATTGAAACATTGACATACAAAAAAAAAAATTAAAAGTAAAAAATATGTCGGCATCAACAGCATAGCAAAGGTGTTACAAAAAACTATAAAAAGACGAACTAGTGATAAATATATTTAAGCGGAAGTTGTGTAGATGATTTAATGTTGTCGTAAATAACAAATTACTACCAACCTCACATCAAATCATGTTTTATACGAGACTTAAACATTATTATTGTTGCATTTGTTGATAATTTCTATTCAATTATATACATTTTTTGCAGCGAAAACTATGTGTGTTTTTCTTTTTTACTTGCCATTAGCCATTTCGGTAATTTTTTTGTTGTTTATTTTTTGCTTTAAACATTTGCTTTCGTGAGACACTTTATCTATCTATCTATCTATCTATCTATCTATCTATCTATCTATCTATCTATCTATCTATCTATCTATCTATCTATCTATCTATCTATCTATCTATCTATCTATCTATCTATCCATTTATCTATCTATCTATCTATCTATCTATCTATCTATCTATCTATCTATCTATCTATCTATCTATCTATCTATCTATCTATCTATCTATCTATCTATCTATCTATCTATCTATCTATCTATCTATCTATCTATCTATCTATCCATTTATCTATCTATCTATCTATCTATCTATCTATCTATCTATCTATCCATTTATCTATCTATCTATCTATCTATCTATCTATCTATCTATTATCTATCTATCATCTATCTATCTATCTATCTATCTATTATCTATCTATCTATCTATCTATCTATCTATCTATCTATCTATCTATCTATATCTATCTATCTATCTATCTATCTATCTATCTATCTATCTATCTATCTGTCTGTCATTCTATCTATATATAAAATTTTCTTCCTCATCTTTCTTTTCACCACTGTCTCTGTCTCCCTCAAACTCTCCTCTTTTTCTCCTATTCACTTCCTCTTCTTTTCCTTCTCTCTCCCCTCCCCCCTCTCTCTCTATATATATTAATATTTATGTGTATAAACATATGCATATATTTATGTATGTGTTTGTGTGTGTGTGTGTGTTTGTGTGTGTGTGTTTGTGTGTGTGTGTTTGTGTGTGTGCATACGCTCGCACCATTCCTCAACGAATCTTCCGAGTTTTATTACCTATTACCTTTTATTTTTACATTATCGTTGTTGTTGTTGTTGTTGTTGTTGTTGTTGTTGGTGTGGTTGTTGTTGTTGTTGTTGTTGGTGGTGGTGGTGGTAGTTGACGTCGTCGTTTATTATCTGAAAACTGTCAATAACGTATGACGATCGTTTTGAAGAGAGAATGATTTTATTTTTATTAGTTTGGACTGAAGGAAGAACGGGTTGGGTTATGTCCATAACCTTCTTCGCGGACCCTCTAAGACCAATGAAATTTGATTGGTGTTAATTTTCCGCTCAAACTGTTGCATGTGGACAGCTGCAAGACAGAAATGTGCTGGTAGAGAATTCCGAAGACAAAGTATTCTGCAGGGAAAGGAATGGTGGAATGGTTAATGTGTGGAGCATGAGTAAGCTGGAGTCTGTATAGGTAAGGAGAAGAAGAAAGAATAGTGAGACGGAAGTGTCTGCGTTGGGGTTTAAATGAGACCAGTTTGCTTCGATATAGGTTACTGTTACATTGATAGAAAAGGTAGATTAATGCACGTGGCTTAATGGTTAGGGTATTTGGCTCACGATCGTAAAGTTATTGGTTCGATTCCCAGTAGTGTGTTGTGTGTTTGAGCAAAGTACTTTATTTCTTGTCGCTGCAGACCATTCAGCTGGCAAAAATGAGTTGCACGTGCAGTTCAACAGGCAAGCCTCGTCACATTCGCTGTATGACACTGAATCACCCCGAGGAATACGTAACGGGTACAGGTGTCTGTGGATTACTCAGCCACTTGCACGTTTATTTCACGAGTAGGCTATTGCGTTGATCGTATCAACGGGAACACTCATCGTCGTAGCCGACGGAGTTCCAGACAAGAAATGTAGAGATAGGACCATCAAGTTTTTATGGGACCAGACATTGTTTTAAGAACGGCTTCATACGAATGGTTATACTTTAGTTGCAGTATATTAAGTTTGTATGGGTTGCAGCAGTTCTGTACCAGATGAAGGAGGAGTACACCAGCGTGGGTCTTACAGAGGCCTTGTAGCGGGTCAGTGTATGTTGGCTGAAGTAGTTTCTTGCTCTGAATAGGAAGGCCAGACGACGTGATGTAGTTATTGTTAGAGATGTGTGTTCGGCAGGTGAGATCCTCATTGATTGTAAGGTTCTCGTATTTGAAGTGATAACGAGGGATCTACTTATGTGTTGTTCATCTAAGGTGGGGAGAGATGCAATAACGTTCTCTCCATATGTGTAGTGAAGGCGAGTGGCCTAGAAGCGAGGGTCATGATCCCGAGATCACAAGATCGTGTTTCGTTTCCTGAATCGGTTAGAGCTGTGGTTCTCAACAATTTGAACTGCAGATCACTTTGATTCTTATTTTACTAGGATTGACCCTGATGGCTATTTGCTATTTAAAAGATCCTATAATGTTTTGATAATTAAATAATATTAGGAATCGCGTAAAAAATTGTTAAAATAATTTGTGTATTGTAACTAATTTATTGCAAGTAAACTTTAACGACAAAATCTTATATAAAAACCCAATACTCATACGGACCTCTGTTGGGATCCCCTGGCTTAGAGCGTTGTGTTACACTCCACTCTTCTGTAAATTACTAACCCTGAAACGCACTAGTATCCTGTACAAGGGCAATGTAAACCGGACAGCCAAATCTATAAGTCTCGAGATAGAAATGGCAACGGGTTGATGAGGGTGATGATATGCTCATTGATTGTGCGCTTCTGTGAAATTATAGAGGATTGAAACGATTCCGTATCAGAGATGTTTTCCAGTCAGTGAAGATGCAAGTTTAGCTATTTGTGCAAGTGACGTACATGAATAGATTGTGGCGTGCCTGCCTGAATGGAAGAGGATAGCTGTGGAGAAGAGTTTTTGAGTTAGTGCAATGTAGATAATCCACATTGGTGGATGAGGTAGTCTCTTCAAACATCTCTTCACATACATACATACAGGCATACACAGACACACACACACACACTCACACACACATGCGTGCACACACACATGCGTGCACACACACATACAAACACATCTATGTATCATTCAACGACGGTAGTAGTTAAATAATATTCTTAAAGCCGCAGTTTACTCACATGCGGCATCTTTCAGAGCTTGTCGCTAATTCAGTTCCTAACCAAATTTAAAATTGTTAACATTTTCAAAGAGGACTAGTCCCTAGCTACATTTTGGCATAAAAAAAATTGAGATTTGGTCCGGTTGATAAAAGTTTACATAAAAATTTGTAGCATCGTTACTAATGCCTCCAATCAAGTTTAGATCTGAATAATTTTTTTATTTTAAAAGCAAAAAATATTTATCTTAGCTTCAGTGATAGAAGAAAGCATGAGGTATTTTATAGTTTTGATCCCATGCAACAAAAGTTTGTATAAAATATTTGTAAGGTAAAATATCACGAAAAAGAGTATAAGACAAAAAACTGGATTTAAGTATAATTAATTTTAAAAGCAAACTATATTTTAATTAAGCTTAAATGATAGAGCTTAATTCGAGGAATTTCATGGTACCAATCCTATGCAACGCAGTTTTAAAAGAAAAAAAGTTATGAGTGTTCGTTTCTCAAATTTGAGTGTGATAATATAGTTCTATAGGGGGACCTATATATTTCACCGACATCATTGAGGTAAGGAAAAAATTATCAACGACACCGTTGATTTCTCGACCCTGAAAGGATGAAAGGCAAGGTTGACCTCAGCGAAGTTTGAACTCAGAACATAAAGTGTCGGAATATTAATAGCTTCTAATTGAAGCGATAGCCCACCAATTATGAAGGGAAGAGAGGGGCGAGGGTTTAGTCAGTCACGACGATGCCATTATTTGACTGGTGCTTTATTTTATCAACCCTAGAGAGGAGAAAGGCAAGGTTGACTTCTGCAGAATTCGAACTCAGAGCACAAAGAGTTGAAGTAAATACGATTGGGTATTCTATTCAATACCTTATTGATTCTTCTTGGACGGTAATGGACAGTGTAATTGCATTTTATAAGGAAACGAAAACCAAACTGAAACCACAGAGAAGATGATTTAAATATTCGATCTGAAACGATAAACAAACAAGATGAGTTAATTTTATGATGAGAAATTTAAGAGTTAACTGACTAAAGTATGTACACCTTGTTTTCTCCTGTTCAATAACAATCAAAAGGAATACTCGCATTTATTAGGTTTATTCTGAAAGACATTTATGAATATTTACTATTAAGAGTGTGTTTCATTGTATCAAAGCTCTTGTTATTCGTTTCCTACGTTCTAATTAACTGAGCCGGTCTCATATTGTGCGTTGTTTTGAAGTAGTTGCATTGAAATACACAAACACATTATAACAGCAAGCAACGTTGATCACTTGAAATAGAGAAAAGTATTGTTTAGTTCAATAAATATGGCGTTTACTGATGACGTAATTATCGTCTGCTCCAGTGAAATTGTTGCATAGCAGATACTTCTAAAGAAAAACAATTGGTGTGTATGGAATTGTGTGATAGGGTGTATATAACACAGAGGGGGAAGGGAAAAAGAGAAGCAGAGAAAGAAAAAGAAATGAATGCGAGAGAGGCAAGATTCATACTGAAAAGCATAGAGAAAAGCGACAGTGAAGAAGGAGAGAGAGGTTGATATAAAGGTACACACATCGTCACTATAATGGTGTAAAAAGAGAAAATTAGGATAAATATACATTTAGCTGATGTTAGCTTGCAAGCTTGCGATACATAAAGCTTTCAAGATGCGTAACTAGATTAATACAAACAGACATAAATGATAAATATATAATCTGAAAGCTAGAGAAATAGGCTTTCATGTATGTATGTATGTATGTATGTATGTATGTATGTATGTATGTATGTATGTATGTATGTATGTATGTATGTACGCACACATACACATGTACACATAACCACATAGGTATAGATATTCGGACTTATATACATATGTATGTGTATGTAGGAATACACCATCTCTCTCTCTCCCTATCTCTCTCTTTCTTCTCTCTTCTTTCTCTCTCTCTCTCTCTATATATATATATATAGATAGATAGATAGTATAGATATGTATATATATATATAATATATATATATATATATATATATATATAATATATATATAAAGATAGATATAGATATAGATATGTATATAATATATATATATATATATATATATATATATATATATGTATATAGAAACTTAAAGTTGCATTGATCGGAAAAGGGAGGTAAATAAACGCACTGACAACAAATGAGGTAAATCAATAAAGAAAGAGAGGCTCATACTGAAGAGAGTGGGTTGCGGGGGGAGATAAATAATATGAGAATGATGTCTCCCATCGCACTCGGAATTGCCACCGCTGTCATCACCGTACAACAGTATCAGCATTAGCAATAACAACCACCACATTATCATTGTCACTGATACCAGAAGTGCCACTATCCTATCTCTGCTAAGGCCACCATTAATACTACTGTCAATACCATCACCAATCAGTAATACAGCAATCGTCACCATTTGCTATTCAGTTACCACCACCACCACCACCACCACCACCACCAGCATCATCATCCCTCCACTACCACCAGCACCACCACCAGTACCACCAGCACCACCACCACCATCAGCACCACCATCAGCACCACCACCAGCACCAGTACCACCACTACCACCAGCACCAGTACCAGCACCACCAGTACCAGCACCACCAGCACCACCACCAGCAATAGCACCAGCACCAGCACCACCACAACCACTACCACCAGCACCATTACCACGACCACGACCGCCGCCGCCGCCGTCACCACTACGACGACGACGACCACCACCACCACCACCACGCCACCACTAACATTATCATTATTAATGCTAAAAACGAAAGACCCTGAACTTGATGGCCTTGATATGTTAGAGATATAAGACAGATCTTCTGTTTATCGCAATCGATCGTCTTATTAAATAAAAAATCAAAAGGCACATTCAATAATGTTGTCCTAGATACACTTTAAAAAGAAGATAGTCAAGACAGGAACACATTGAGACATTTTTTTCTGCTCGAACAAGGCTGACCTGCAACCTAACAAGAACAACAATATTTAAATTAGTTTCAAATTACAGCACAAGGCCAGCAATACTGGGAGAAGAAGTAAGTCAATTACATAGATCAAAGTGCTCAAACGGTTTTATTTTATCGACCACAAAAGGATGGAAAACAAAGTCGATCCCGGAGGCATTTGAACCCGGAACGTAAAGATGGAACGTAAATACCTATTTCTTAACTACCCACAAGGAGCTTAACACAGAAGGGACGAACAAGGACAGACAAACGAATTAAGTCGATTATATCGACCCCAGTGCGTAACTGGTACTTATTTAAACGACCCCGAAAGGATGAAAGGCAAAGTCGACCTCAGCGGAATTTGAACTCAGAACGTAGCAGCAGACGAAATACCTATTTCTTTATTACCCACAAGGGGCTAAACACAGAGGGGACGAACAAGGACAGACAAACGAATTAAGTCGATTATATCGACCCCAGTGCGTAACTGGTACTTATTTAAACGACCCCGAAAGGATGAAAGGCAAAGTCGACCTCAGCGGAATTTCAACTCAGAACGTAGCGGCAGACGAAATACCGCTAAGCATTTCGCCCGACGTGCTAACCATTCTGCCAGGTCACCATCTTAACAATATCAATACTGATTGTAATATTGGTAAAAGCCAACAATTCCTAGGAAGGGAGTAAGTTGATTACATCGACCCTAGTGCTCAGCTGGTAATAATTTTATCGACCCTAAAAAGATGAAAGGCAAATTCGTCCCTGGCGGGATTTGAACTCAGGAGGTATGGTCTAAATAAATGCCCTTAAGCATTTTGTCCGTGGCGGTAACGATTCTGCCAGCTCCTCGCCTTAACCTTACTAATATTACCACCATCAGCACAACCAATTTTATCACCATGACCACCTCCATCACTATCCAGATAACCGTGGTAATGGTCATCGCTTGCCACTGCCCGATATTAAACTATCTTTGATCATAAATCTGTTCGGTTATGTCACATTAGTCCTTGGGTTAAATAACGAGTACCGTCGCCGTCATCACAGCCGTCAGCATCACTTGCTCCATGCCATTCAGGATCACCGTTGCCTCCTTCGCCTCATGCCAACAACACCAACCACAATCACCACCAACACTGCGATTACGAGAAGTAGAAGCAGTGACACCCGCAGTACCAAAAACAACAACTACCACTACCACTACTACTACTACTACTACTACTACTACTACTACTACTACTACTACTGCTGCTGCTACAACTACCGCTACCACTACCATCACCACCACTACCACTACCATCACCACCACCACCACCACTACTACTACTACTACAACTACTACCACCACTGCTGTTGCTACCACTACTACTACTACTACTACTACTACTACTACTACCACCACCACCACTACCATCACCACCACCACCACTACCATCACCACCACCACCACCATTACTACTACTACTACTACTACCACTACTACAACTGCTGCTGCTACCACTACTACTACTGCTGCTGCTGCTACCCTACTATTACTACTACTACTGCTGCTGTTGCTACCCTACTGCTACTTCTACTACTACTACTACTACTACTACTACTACTACTACTACTACTACTGCTGCTGCTGCTGCTGCTACTACTACTACTACTACCACCACCACCACCACCACTACTACTACTACCACTGCTGCAGCAGCAGCAGTATAATCACTACGAGCAGAGCAAACACTACCGCCGCAATCAACACGCCTAACACAACCATCTTAACCAGCACCCAAACCATTGCAACAATCACAAGTACCACCACCAGCACCACCACCATCCCGCCCCTCGCGTCCCACCACCACCACCACCACTGTAATCATTGCCACTGCCATTACCGATAACACTAGCATCAACAGAAGCAATGCTATTACGATCACCAAGACCAACACACAGCTTCCCCCAACATAATGGCGACAATCAACACCGCCAGCGCCGATAACGCTGCTGCCGCCACCGCCGCCGACGCTGCCACCCTCGCCACGACAATCTCCACCAATACCAATAACAAGCCATGTGATTTTGTAAAGGAACAAATTAGGATAAATATTTAGACTATATCATTAGTAAAGGTCACCAAATTGAGTGTCATAGAGGCATTTTATAGGTATGCCATCATAGGAGGTGTCTGTTGTGTGTGATTATAGATATATATATATATGTGTGTACGTATATATACAAATATATACACACATATACATACATACATACATATATATATATATATATATATATATTGTATAGATATATACATATATATATACCTATGGATCTATATATCTGCTTGTATATATATATATATAGTACATATATATGTATGCATGCATACACATACACGAATATATGTATATATATATATATACACACACACATATATGTATATATATATATATATATATACACACATATATATTTATATACGTATATGTGTGTATACACACACATGTAGACGTGGAAGCATTTTATTAGCATCACATAGAAAATGTGTTGTATATGTATTACACGTATTTATATACGAACATACATATATATACATATATACATAGATAATACATACATATATATATATATACATATATATATACATACACTTACACATATATAATATATCTATAATTATATATATTTATAGACGAGTATACGTATATATATATATATATGTATGTAAAACGTACGTACATACATAGGCTTTCATTATATACATACATACATAAAGTGAGAGAAATTAAGAGTGAGGGAAAGACTGGGAGATGAGAGAGAGATTAAGAGAGAGAGGGAGAGAGAGAGAGAGAGAGAGAGAGAGTGAGTGAGAGTGACAGTGTGTTGTCTGTGTGTGTGAGTGTGTGCTTGTGCGTCCATAAACAATGTCTAAACATATAACAAAAACTGATAAAGAACTACATATGGGTGCAGAGATTACGTATCTTATTCGAACAAAATGCATGGTGACTGTAACTTCGAAGCAGTATTATTACCAAAAGCTAATCCTTATGTCTAATTTAATATGAATATCATGTTAGAACATCGAATTCTGCATTATTAGCCTTCAGAGGACCCCGATATAGGCGCTTGGTGCATAAAAACACCACACATACATAATAGCATATGAGAATCGTCTGTCATGGACGCCGGAACACCCATATCATATGATTTCTTTCTATTATGTACGTAAATATATATATATATATATATATATATATACACACACACATACACATATATATGCATATATGTATGTGCGTATAGGCGTGGCTGCGTGGTAAGAAGTTTCCTTCCCAGCCACATGGTTCCGGTTTCAGTCCCTCTGCATGTCATCTTGGGCAAGTGTCTTCTACAAATCCTCGGTTCGGCCTAAGAGACATGTATAATAAGTACCAGGCTTAAAAAATAAGAACTGGGTTCGATTGATTCGACTAAAAATATAAGCATGACAGCAGTCAAATGACTGAAACAAGTTACAGAATTAAAGAAAAAACAAACACATATTCACACACACACACCTATATATAAACACACACACACACATATATATATATATACATAGAGAAAGAGAGAGAGAGATAGAAAGAGAGAGAAAATCCCTTAAACACACATCAACGTACGCATATTTGTGTATAGTTATATCTATACGTATTTATAAATCCGAGAAGAACTGGCTTTTGTCCTGTGAATTTCATGACAAAAAAGAGACATCTGAATCACTTTCAACGGCAGGTATTTTTATACTGTGATGGATAAAATGAATCGAATATTACTGATGATTTTATAACCTGCTCAGTTGTTTCTTTTATAATGAATTAATTTTTCTTATTTATTCGTGTTTGATTTGTGGTATTGCTTATATATTGGTAAAGTGAGAAAACAGGAAATTCGGGAGATTTGGTTTATTCGCATATGTCCAAATGTTCACCGAGTGGATTTTTTCTAGTCCTGAAATCTCGTATTTGTTGTCGATGAATCGTTAATCTTATATTTAAGGTGAGTTTAGTTTGTCCAGCATTATCTTTGCTGCGTCCATTGCATTTGATAACATATGTTAAAGTTTTTGAAGAAGAAAACTTGTTTTTCACTCTGAAAACTTGATCTGATTTAAATTTACATGTGTCGTCGACAAGGTTGTCGCAATTTCTGCAATGGGAGCGACCAAACTTTATAACTGTTGGAGTTGATCTTTAGTTGGTAGTTTTGTGTTGGTAAGTAGAGTTCTTAGAGATTTTTATTGTCTTTTGCATTTCAGTTTTTTTGTATGCTTTCAAGTACTTTTTATATTTTTGGTTGTATGTAGTTCACCTTGGAATTTCTTTCTCTTATTTGCTAAAGTTAAAGAGGAAAAGAACCACTGGATCCCTAGACGTATTACACCCATGACTTCTAGTTTAGTACACCATCACGTTCTATATATTTTACATCCTTTCTGATATCATGCTGCATATATCATGCCACATACAACCACAGATCACTTTTCTCATCCAGCACTCTTTGAAGCCGATGGTAGATTTCAGTAACATCAAAGACGAATAGGTCATGTTGCTGTTATGGTTATGACAATCCTCCTCATCCTTCTTCTTTTCCTCCTCGTCCTCCTCCTCCTCACCGCCCTCCTCCTCCTCACCGCCCTCCTCCTCCTCACCGCCCTCCTCCTCCTCACCGCCCTCCTCCTCCTTATCATTATCATTATGATCATCATTATAATCATATTCACCACTATCTGTATTATCAGCAATCATCGCTACTACCTCTACTACAACTGTCATCATCATCATCATCATCATCATCATCATCTTCATCATCATCATCATCATCATCATCATCATCATCATCATCATCATCATCATCACCATCATTATCATCATGGTGATCATCATCATCATCATCGTCATCATCATCAGGTCATCCTCATTACCATCACAACGTAAGTCGTTGTCTAAGAGTCTAATTACTTTTATAGTGCAGTTTCATGTTAAGATGAACATTGTGAAGTCTTCAATCCGAGTTCATGTCAAGAGAAATCAACTACAGTCATTCTAGTGTTAAGCAGAAAATTTATCATTGCATTCATGAATTTGTTTTGCAAGATTCTTGATGTCAAATCATATGCTGAAATATATGCGCAGGAGTAGATGTGTGGTAAGTAGCTTGCTTACCAACGACGTGGTTCTGGGTTGAGTCCCACTGCGTGGCACCTTCGGCAAGTGTCTTCTACTATAGCCTCGGGTCGACCAAAGCCTTGTAAGTGGATTTGGTCGACGGAAGCTGAAAGAAGCCTGTCGTATATATGTATATGTGTGTGTGTGTGTGTGAGTGTGTGTGTGTGTGTGTGCGTATGTGTGTGTGTGTATATGTGTGTGTATGTATGTTTGTGCGTCTGTGTTTGTCCCCCCAACATCGCTTGACAACCGATGCTGGTGTGTTATATATTATACATACATACATACATACATACATCATATATATATATATAATATATAATATATATATATATAATATATATATATATATGTATGTATATATGTGTGTATATGTTTGTGTGTCTGTGGTTGTCCTCCCAACATCGCTTGACAACCGATGCTGTCCCTGTCACTTAGCGGTTCGGCCAGAGATACCGATAGAATAAGTATTAGGCTTACAAAGAATTTAGTCCTGGGGTCGATTTGCTGGGGGCGGTGCTCCAGCATAGTTGCAGTCTAATGACTGAAACAAATAAAATTTAAAAAAATTTTGTATTTCGGGATGTTCATTTTTTTCTTTTTAGTGCGTGTGTTTATTTAGCAAGACAAAGAAATGACCATCGCAAAATAAAACAAAAAATATATCGAAAATATAAAGTATGATATTCATGACCCGGCCAATAGTTTTATGCAATAAAATGATCGTTAATAAGCTTCATATTTTAAACTTCATTGGGCTTGTATACCAGATATATTGTGCAAGTTTATGACACATTTTGCGCGAGCGAATGTTCACACTGAAATTTATAACTTCTATGAATTTAAAGCTTTCTCTCTGTTGATCTAAAATTTCTAGTGGCTGGTTTAAAATATTTCACCATCTACATTATTTACAAGGGACAGATAGGGATCCTCATCTCAAAAATTTATAGAAAACTACTTCATCATCTAGGTTGAGGACGTTCTGCAGCCAGAGTGGCTCCCATTCACACTTTTTTCTGTTAAGGCGAAGTTTTGGACCACAGTGCTGGTAGCTCATATGCATTTCTCCCTGTCTGAACTCGTATTTAATGTTATTGCAAACCAGGCTGAATCGTAGCTGTGTTGCATTATATTTCACCAAGGAGGCTTTGAACACCATACAAGATATATATATATATTATATATATATAATATATATGTTGGTGTGTGTGTATACATATATGTATATATATACATATATATATATGTATATATAGTATATATATATATATGTATGTACGCATATGAGTGTGCGTGTATATATATGTATATATATATACATATATGTATACATATATATATACATACATATATACATATATATATGTGTGTGTATGTGTGTGTTTTGTGTGTATATATACATACATATATATATATATATATATATATATATACATATGAGCGTGCGTGCATATATATATGTATGAGTATATGCATATACGTGTGTATTTATGTATGCATTTGCATTTATCTAGCTATCTATCAATCTATCTATCTATCTATCTATCTATCTATCTATCTATCTATCTATCTATCTATCTATCTATCTATCTATCTATCTATCTGTCTGTCTGTCTCTCTGTCTGTCACTGTCTCTCTGTCTCTCTCTCTCTTTATATATATATATATATAATATATATATATATATGTACACACATACACACACATACACACACATATATAATGCTTAATGGAGTATGTGTACTTGTTTGGATATCTGCAGTTATGCCCGCGCGCATGTATGCGTGCGTGTGTATGTGTGTGTGTTTGCCGGTATGAGTGTTTATGCTTATGTGCACAAAGTGCGCGACTGTGTTTTCGGGTTTGTGTCAGCTCTCACATTCCCTGCTGTTCAAAGTAGAGTGTCACTACTGCATGTGTCATGGCTGTCACCTTTGCTGAAACTAAAAAAAACAGCAACACAACAACAACAACAACAACAACAACAACAAATAATAATAATAATAATAATAATAATAATAATAATAATAATAATAAAATAATAATATAATAATAGTAATGATGATGATGATGATGATGATGATGTTGACAACAACAACAAAAAAAAACAACAATAGTGTCATTAGAATGCTGTTGTTTTTTATGATAATAATCATCATTATTGCTATCATTATCATCATCTTCATCGTCGTGAACATCATCACCTCCATCCGTCATTAGCATCAATATTATCCTCATCTTTCACATTACGATGAAAATGATGGCGACGGTTTTGGTGTTGTTGTACAATCACCACCAGCATCGTTATCAACATTACTGCTGGTGCCAACACACACACACACAGACACACACACACGCACACACACACACACACCACACACACACACACACTGACACAGACACACACACATATACACACACACACACACTTATTCACTACCATACTATCTCTATTCAAATAGTAACCATCCCAAACATTGTCAATACTGATAGAAGCCTTAACCTTCTTCTATGAAGGGCAGACCCCATGAAATCTGCATTTGTTCTTGTCTGCTACTCTATTATATTGTCTGCAGATGAATAAAAGACAAAACTGATTGTCTCTCTTTTACTTGTTTCAGTCCTGTGATTGTGGCCATGCTGGAGCACCGCCTTTAGTCGAGCAAATCGAGCCCAGGACTTATTCTTTGTAAGCCTATCGGTCTCTTTTGCCGAACCGCTAAGTTACGCGGACGTAAACACACCAGCATCGGTTGTCAAGCGATGTTGGGGGGACAAACACAGACACACAAACATACACAGAAACACACACACACACACACATATATATACATATATACGACGGGCTTCTTTTAGTTTCAGTCTATCAAATCCGCTCACAAGGCTTTGGTCGGCCCGAGGCTATAGTAGAAGACACTTGCCCAAGGTGCCACGCCGTGGGACTGAACTCGGAACCATGTGGTTCGTAAGCAAGCCACTTACCACACAGCCACTCTGGCATAAGACCAGCAATTGCGAGGGACAGGTAAGTCGATTATATCGACCCCGAAAAGATGAAAGAAGTCGGGATTTGAATTCAGGACATGAAGACTGACAAAATGCCGCTAAACATTTTGCACGGCGTGTTAACGATGCTGCCAGGTCACGACCTTATTTGAGCTGAAGATATTAAAGCAATATAAATTGTCAGTATTTTTTATTTATTTATATATATTGTTTGCATACGAGAGAATTTTGCCAATGCATTACAAGACTGTTTTCTAGGAAGCGAAGTGGAGGTTGTAAAAATTCAAATGTATATGAGATCATTTTTTTGGAAGGTCCCATCAGAAGCTATCCGGTTCCGGGCCGAGCTACTGGCTGAGACTAGACATTTTACGTTTGATTTAGCAATCATACGAATAACCCATGCATTTGAGTACTCAAAGAAGCGGCATTTGGTAGACCGACCGTCGTATGTTGAGGGACATTGTGAACTCGGTGGTCTGAGTCGGTTCAACATATCCTGGTGAATGTCACCGTAAGTAGGTAAGTTAAAACGACAAACGTCGCCCTTTTCAAGCCTAGCCAGGCTTATGGGCCCAGTTTCCCGGTTTCTGTGGCGTATGTGTTCCTCCCAGCTGGACGGGACGCCAGTCCATCGCAGCGTTACTCAAGAAACCGAAAAGAAAGTTGTGACGAAAGAGTACAACAGGGTCACCCCACCCCCTGCCGGAGCCTTGTGGAGCTTTTAGGTGTTTTCGCTCAATAAACCCACACAACGCCCGGTCTGGGAATCGAAACCGCAATCCTCTGACCGCAAGTCCGCTGCCTTAACCACTGGGCACCTCCACAAGTAAGTAAGTAAATATTTGGTTCATGAATGAGCAAGATTTGTAAAATAATATTCGTTATAAATCGGATAGCGTCATTAAAGAAGTAATGTAACGACTAAATTAAAATACTTACCTGAAATAAACTCCAATTAAAATAACGGTGTATATAATATTTATAATGTGTTTAGAGGCGTAGGAGTGGCTGCGTGGTAATTAGCTTGCTTACAAACCGCATGGTTCCGGGTTCAGTCCCACTGCGTGGCACCTTGGGCAAGCGTCTTCTACTAAAGCCTCGGGCCGGCCAAAACCTTGTGAGTGGATTTGATAGACGGAAACGCAAAGAAGCCCGTCGTATATATGTATGTATGTAATATATATATATTATATATTATATATATATATATATATATATATATATACATATATTATATTGTGTGTGTATGTATGTTTGTGTACTTGTGTTTGTCCCCCTAACATCGCTTAACAACCGATGCTGGTGTGTTTACGTCCCCGTAACTTAACGGTTCGGCAAAAGAGCCCGATAAAAAAGTATTAGGCTTACAAAGAATAAGTGGTGGGGTCGATTTGCTCGGCTGAAGGCGGTGCTCCAGCATGGCCACAGTCAAATGACTGAAACAAGTAAAAGAGTAAAGGAGTAAAATGTAGAACGGTATTAATTGTAATATTTTTCTCAGCGAAGCTTTTCAACGAGACTAGAGTGTTAAAAATCCAGGGCTTCGCTCAGAACACTGTGGATCGCCAGATACGGTATTTCGACCTGAATTGTTCTCCTCGGTGACAAATACATCGGACGTTCTGAAGTAACTTGAAATACTTATGCCCATACAGAAATCAGCAAGCAAAATATTTACAGATATATACGACTTACAGAGAAACTTCATATTTTTCGGCACAGTGGTAAAATATAAAAGAAGCAATGAACTTATTTTG
>NC_043002.1:22479782-22504782 GCF_006345805.1 Octopus sinensis | reverse complement strand
ACAGAACGAGTTTATTCCAGTTTCTGTCTACCAAATCTACTGTAAGCTTTGGTCGGTTCGGGGCTGTAGTAGAAACACTTGCCCAATGTGCTGTGCATTGAGATTGAA
The DNA here is from genome assembly GCF_006345805.1 of Octopus sinensis. Lineage (NCBI taxonomy): Eukaryota > Metazoa > Mollusca > Cephalopoda > Octopoda > Octopodidae > Octopus > Octopus sinensis. The sequence goes on along the minus strand of NC_043002.1, from coordinate 22,504,674 downwards.
CCAACAGTTCAGCAAAAGACACCGATAGCATAACTACACGGCTTAAATAACATGTACTGGGGTTGATTCATTCAACTAAAAATTCTTCAAGGCCGTGCCCCAGTATGGCCGCAGTCTAATGACTAAATCAAGTAAAAGATAAAAGGATTTATCAGAAACTAGAAGATAGAATATGCATTATATAAAGGTAAAATATTCTTTTCTACTCTAGGCACAAGGCCCGAAATTTTTTGGGGAGGCGGCCAGTCGATCAGATCGACCCCAGTCGATTAGATCGACCCCCTGTACGCAACTGGTACTTAATTTATCGACCCCGAAGGGATGAAAGGCAATATCAACTTCAGCGGAATTTGATAAAGGTAAAATATTAGTTTCAGGTTTTGTCACTGTTACAACGTGTGTGTACACGTCGGGTGCAATTATCCAAATTAATATTTGGATGTGGTTAACTGAAATTACCTATCGCAGAGTTATTATGTTCACACAGAACGCACACCATACTGCTCGAACGTAGGTATGATATTCTTTTCTACTCTAGGCACAAGGCCCGAAATTTTTTGGGGAGGTGGTCAGTCGATCAGATCGACCCCAGTCGATTAGATCGACCACAGTACGCAACTGGTACTTAATTAATCGACCTCGAAGGGATGAAAGGCAATGTCAACTTTGGCGGAATTTGATAAAGGTAAAATATTAGTTTCAGGTTTTGACACTGTTACAACGTGTGTGTACACGTCGGGTGCAATTATCCAAATTAATATTTGGATGTGGTTAACTGAAATTACCTATCGCAGAGTTATTATGTTCACACAGAACGCACACCATACTGCTCGAACGTAGGTACGATATTCTTTTCTACTCAAGGCACAAAGCCCGAAATTTTTTTTTTGGGGGGGGGGGTGGCAGTCGACTAGATCGACCCCAGTACACAACTGGTACTTAATTTATCGACCCCGAATGGATGAAAGGCAAAGTTGACTTCAGTGGAATTTGAACTCAGAACGTAAAGACAGACGAAATACCGTTACGCGTGCTAACGTTTCTGCCAGCCCGTCGCTTTAACGTAGGTACGATATTAAACCAACACACGTCCCAACTAACACATTACGGTCGACCAACACTGTCAACTTCCACCCGACAGTTCACGCAGTTCTTTATTTATTGAATTCCGTTAGACCACTTTCAGTCACGTGGGGGTGTACTGGATTCTCCCACAACAGGAACAATTTCGGGAAAGTGGATAAATCGATTAGATCGACCCCAGTGCTCAGCTGGCACTTATTGTACCGATCTCGAACGGCAAAGCTGACATCGGCAGAATTTGAACTCAAAACGCAAAGATGGATGAAATGCCGCTAAGCATTTTGCTAGAAGTGCCAACGATTCTACCTGCTCGCCGCCTTAATATAAAGCTAACATACTAAAAGTATACATACGACGGGCTTCTTTCAGTTTCTGTCTACCAAATCTACTCATAAGGCTTTGGTCGGCCCGAGGCTTTAGTAGAAGACACTTGCCTAAGGTGCCACGCGGTGGGACTGAATCCGGAACCATGTGGTTGGTAAGCAAGCTACTTACCACTCAGCTACTCATGCGCCTATATAGATATGAGATATAAATTGACTCAGCGAAAGAAGGAATTATATCTTTATTCCTAGGCGTTACAAAGAAAGGTAGAAAAAAAGACCAATCAATCAGGAATCGGTGGAATCTTTCTATTTTTAAAGATATATCTAAACGTGTTTACATCCACTAAAAATCTCCGTCTTCCGATACGATCATTGAATCTGTTAGAAATAACAGCCAAATGCGCTTAAAAATCACATCCTTCCGTTTTAAAAATAAAAGCACCTTGAACGATGAAATTCTGCGGTATAGTGTTCTTCGGAAAAGAGCGGTCCTGGGTCTTCGTTGGACACCTTTGATTGTAGAACGACTGGATAATAGGTGACCTGGGGCTAAACGACGGAACGTACGGCAACAGCCACTTTACAGAGAGAAAGACAGAGAGAGGGTGAGAGACAAGGAGGATAAGGGAAAGGAGACGGGGAAGGTTAATTGATCAAAGACTAACATGTCCGACAGTCTGTTTTATCTGTGGCTCCTTATCATGCATGATCAACTTTTTATTCTTCCTAAAACCTTCAAGTGGTGATGGTGGTGGTGGTTGTGGAGGTTGAGGAGGTAGTGGTGGTGGTCGTGGTGGTTATGGTGGTAGTGGTGGTGGTGGTAAGGGTGATAGTGGTGGTGACGGTAGTGGTAATGTTGGTAGTGGGGGTGATGGTGGTTATGATAGTTAAGGTGGTGGTATTACTTTTGGTGGTAGTGGTGGTTGTAGTGATTGTGGTGGCGATGGTGATGGTGCTGATGGTGTAAGTGGTGGTGATGGTGGTAGTGGAGGTTGTGGTGGCGGTGGTAATGGCGGCAGTGGTGGTGATGGTAATGGTGGTAGTGGTGGTGGTGGTTGTGGTGGTGGTAGTGTTGATGGTAGTGCTGGTGGTAGTGTTGATGGTAGAAGTATTTGTTTTGTTGGTGATAGTGGTAGAAGTAGTATTGGTGGTAGTAGTTGTGGTGGTGATAGTCTTAGTAATTGTGGTAATATGATGATCATTGTGGTAGTGGAGTTGTTGATGGCAGTGGTGGTTGTGGTGATGGTGGTAGTGGTGGTGGTGGTAGTGGTAGTAGTGGTGGTGGTGGTACTAGTAGTTGTGGTGGTACTAGTAGTTGTGGTGGTGGTACTAGCAGTTGTGGTGGTGTTGGTAGCTGTGGTAGAGGTGGTAGTGGTGGTGGTTGTGGTAGTGGTTGTAGTGGTAGTGGTTGTAGTGGTGGTGGTGGTGGCGGTGGTATTGGTGGTGATACTGGTAGTGACTGTGGTTGTGATTGTAGCGGTAGCAGCCTATGGAGGTGTGATAGTAATAGCGCTGGTATTGGTGTCCTTATTGGTGGCGTTGGTGATGCTGGTTTTCTTGTTAATAGTGGTGATGCTACTGGTGTGTTAACGGTAGTGTTAATGGTGGTGGCGTTGGCGTTGATTGTGCTAGTGAGAGTGGTGGTGGAAGTATTGCTAATGTTGATTGAGGTGGTGGTGGTGGTGGTGGTAGTAGTAGAAGTAGTTGTAGTGTGGGTAGTGGTGGTGGTTGTGTTAGTGATGGTAGTTGTGGCTGTGGTGGTAGTGGTGGTAGTAGTAGTAGTGGTAGTTGTTGTGGTGGTGGTAGTGGTAATAGTTATGGTGGTTGTGGTAGTTATGGTGGTGGTAGTTGTAGTAGTGGTGGTGGTTGTGGTGGTAGTAGTAGTAGTGTTGGTTGTGGTGGTAGTAGCGGTTGTAGTGGTAGTGATGGGGGTTGTAGTGATAGTAGCGGTGTAGTGGTAGTAGTGGCAGTGGTTGTAGTGCTTGTAGTAGTGGTGTTGGTGTTGGTGGTAGTGGTGGTGATGGTGGTGATGAGTGTCGTGAGGTGGTGTTGTTGAATGGATGACATGTGGATTGATGGATCGGAAGAGCAGGATAAGGAGTCGAAGTTAGAGGAATGAGTTCAAGGAGTGGGAGACGGGAAAAGATATGGCAGCAGTGGCGGCGGCGGTGAAGTTGGTAGTGGTGGGGGTGGGGGTGGTATGGATGGGGATTGGAAGGGTGGTGGTGGTGGGGGATGTATATTAAAGAGGTTATGTAATGGGTGAACTTCATTTCTAGGATAGTCCATTAATTGAGAGAAGAGAGAGAGAGAGAGAGAGAGAGAGAGAGCGAGGGAGGGAGAGAAAAAGAGGGAGAAAGTGTGTGAGGGAGAGAGAGATAGAAAGAGTAAGAATGAAAAGTGGGAGAATTGGGGTGAGTGATGTTACACGGTAGGAGGGATTAGGGTAGCTTGCAATTGTCTCAATGACACACTACGCTTCCTAATGCTGGTACTGCTGCTGGTGCTGTTGTTATTGTTGTTGTGTCTTGTTCATGCCAAACACCTTCGTCAGTTTTCTCCACCCCAAATTCCATTCACAAACATCACTTTTTTCCTCCTTCAATTGCGCTCTCTCATTCTCTTTCTTCCTTTGTTTCTCTCTCCTTCTCACACTCGTTCTCCCAGTTCCATACACACATATATATGCACTTATATCAACGTTAATACGACTATAAAAAGACTTTGGTAGTCTCTTTTCCTTCGTACCTTAAACCCTGGGCTTGTTTACAAATATTACATGTAGTTCTAGACAGTTAAATGGCTCAATTGGATGCGCAAGGAGCCGTGTTAGCGTTGTATGTGGGTTCGATTCTCGCTGGAGTTAGCTCATCATTTCTCAGTCAATTGTTTATATAAATGTCGCTTTAATCGGAGTATATATATTACTAAATAGTTATATATATGTATATATATATGGCCACAACTCATGAGCTGAAACTAGAATCAATCAATCAATCAATCATATCATATATATATATATATATATATATATATATATATATATATATATATATATAATGGGAGAGAGAGAGAGAGAGAGAGTGATAGAAGATAGATAGATAGATAGATAGATAGATAGATAGATAGATAGATAGATATAGATAGATAGATAGATAGATAGATGGATAGATAGTGCGAGAGAGAGAGAGAGATGTCCTACGTTCTCTAAGACAAACAGGAAGAATGTTGTATAGAAGAGGTCTTATATTCTATAAAATTTGAATGCGATATGAGACGTACCAACAAAGTACATCTAAAATCACATGTAACATAACCACGTACTCACCAGAAGGTTAATACTCAATTTTGATTATATTGAGGTTGCAACAGCAGATTCTTGTGTAGGAAATGATTCGACACATCGTATTAAATATAATATAGTAATAACCTTATAGCTTCACAAATCTTTCTAGCGCTGAGTTGCTTGTTTCAGAGCAAAATCTGCTCACCAGACTGGATAAATGGACGAATGTGAATAAATTAAGTTATATTCTCCGTAAAGGAAATTTCTTGACATCTTCATGCGTTGCTGACCATCACCAGATGACAGTTATTTCTCTCCCCACTTCTCTCTCTCTCTTGTAATATTTATATTACTAAAAAATTAAAAGAATAATAAATTAAACTGATTAGAACTACTAGTGAAGTCGTTTTTCTTTTTCAAAAAAAAAAAAAAATATATATGTATATATATATATATATGTATATAGATATGTGCTCTATCTATTAATCGATCTATGTGTTAGCCAGTCCATCACTCACTCACTCGCTCACTCAATCAGTCAATCGATCACCCTTTCTCTCTTTCTCTCTTTCTCTCTCTCTCTGTGGATAAATGTGTTCTATCTGTCCATCGACCTGTGTTAATTAATCAGTTCATCAATCAATCTATCTATCTATCTATCTATCTATCTATCTATCTATCTATCTATCTATCTATCTATCTATCTATCTATCTATCTATCTATCTATCTATCTGTCTGTCTGTCTGTCTGTCTGTCAGTCTGTCTCTGTCTGTCTGTCTACTTGTCTAGACAGCGATCTATTTATGCTTCACTCCTCTCTTTATATATATATATATATACATATATACATATGTGTGTATGTATGTGCGTGTATGAGTGTGGATGTGTGTGTATATACATATATACATATGCATAATGATATATGTATATATATATATATATATATAATATATATATATATATATATATATATATATGTACATATATATGTACATGCGTATATACATGCATACACACACAAACATATGTATATGTATTTGCATATAGCTACATATGTGTATGTATACACACAAATACATATATGCACACACAAACAAAAAACACACACACAAACACACACACGCACACACACACACACACACACACACTCACATGCACACACTCACACACAAAGATATCATCAGTGTGTATATCCTCTGATCCCTAAACTAAACGATGCCCTAAATTTCTTAAATTGCTGATGTTCATAGTAACCAAAGGTCAGGTCACTAGTGTGGCCCTTAGCGACGCTTAAGAAGGGCCCAATGACCTTTTGGGTTTCGATTCTATTTTGATTGTGCATCCTTTTGTTTCAAAGGCAAATGATACAAAGGGATTGCGGTATAGGAGGTAGTGTGGTGGTGGTGCTGTGTTTAAGGTGAAATGAGACGTGTTAGTATAATAGACATGGGTTCTGATGGTGGTGGTGGTGGTGGTAGTGGTGAGTGGTTGTGGTGGATTGGCTGCCGTTTTTGTGGCGTTGTTAGTGTCGGAATAGTTGTGATAGAGGTTGTAATTGTGGGCAGGGGTTTGGTGACTGCTTTTGCTGATACTGATGGTAATGATGATAATGATAATGATGATTATGATGATGATGATGATGATGATGGTGGTGGTGATGAGGATTATGATGATGATGATAATGATAATGCTGCTGCTGCTAATGATGATGATTGTGATGATAATGATGATGGTGAAGATGATGATGATGATGATGATGATGATGATGATGATCTTGATGATTGTGTTGATGATCATGACGATGATGATTATGAGGATAATGATGATGATGATGATAATGATGATTGTGATGATGATGATGATGATAATGATGATGATGATGATGATAATGATGATGATGATGATAATGATGATGATGATTACGGTGACGATGATAATGATGATGATGATGATGATGATGATGATGATGATGATGATGATGATGATGATGATAATGATGATGATGATGATGATAATGATGATGATGATGATAATGATGATGATGATGATGATTACGGTGACGATGATAATGATGATGATGATGATGATGATGATGATGATGATTATGGTTGTGCGGCTGACGGTGATGGAAATGATAGAATTTGTGGCGGTGGGAGTGATGAAGATGATGATTATGATGATGATGATGATGATGATGATGGTGGCGATAGTGGTGGGGGGATGCTACTACTGTTGTTGCAGATGATGGTGATGGCAATGATGATGACGATGTTGGTGGTAAAAATGGGAGTAATGATGCTGATGATGACGATGATATTAATAATTGTATGGCGATGGTCACAGCATGGAGGAGGTGCTGATTGGCATTTCGGTTTCTTGTCTTAGACAATTGACTAAGACAATGAAAGAGAAGGTGAATGATGTGAAGAAGCTGTAAAAAACGAAAGAAGAACAACGTCTGCAATGAAACCCTGAAAAGGGAACAACTAAGACAACAGCAATACGAAACCCAAGCGTTGTTGAAGATGATGGTGACAGGAAAAGAAATATTGGATGAAGAGGGAAAGAGAGAGGGGAGAGGGGAGAGAAAAGAGAACGAGAGAGAGAGAGAGAGAGAAAGAGAAGGAGAGGAAGAGGAGAAAAAGAGAGAGAGAACGTGTGGGATGAAGAAGGAAGAAGAGAAAGGGAGGAAGAGGAGAAGGAAAAGAAGGAAGGGGAGGATATGATGAAGAAGGAGGAGAGGGAAGGAAGGAGAATGAGGAGGAGGAAAAGAAGCAGAAGAAAGAAGCAAGAAAAAAAGAAGGATGAGGAGAAGGAATGGAGGAGAAGGAGGAGAAGGAAGCGAAGAAGAGAAATGAAGGAAGAATAAGAAGGAAGTGGAGGAGGAGAAGAAGAAGAAAAGAGGAGGAGGAGAAGGAAAAGAAGGAAGAGAAGAAGGAGGAGAAGGAAAAGGAAAAGAAGGAGGAGAGTAGACGAAGGAGAGGGAAAAGAAGGAAGAGAAGGAGGAGAAGGAAGCGAAGAAGAGAAATGAAGGAAGAATAAGAAGGAAGTGGAGGAGGAGAAGAAGAAGAAGAAGAAGAAGAAGAAGAAGAAGAAGAAGAAGAAGAAGAAGAAGAAGAAGAAGAAGAAGAAGAAGAAGAAGAAGAAGAAAAAGAAGCAACAGCAGCAGATGATGATGATGACGAAGATGATGATGACGAAGATGATGATGATGACGATGATTATGATGATGACGATGACGATGGTGATGATGAATAAGCAGGAAAAGAAGTAGCAATGATTTGAATTCTCTTGGCAAATAAGATTCTTAGAGGTGGAATATAAAAGAAATTGTTAAGCTTTAGAATCCCTTCTGCATCCGACCCCTTTTTTCTTTTTGTACATTCTCATTGTGTGGATGAATTCTCAGAATCACGAGAAGGTCGGGATATTTAGTTGTGTTAAACTAAGTTCTGAGTTCAACTCTCGCCAACTCCAACTTTGCCTTTCGCCCTTTCGGGCTCCCTAAAATAAGTAGTAGTTGAGGATTGGAGTTGACTAACCCAATTCTCCAAAATTTCTGGCCTTGTGCTTATAGTAGAAAGGGTTATTATTACTATTATTATTGAGTGATGTTGCATCACACGCCATCAAATTGACGCTGGGGTACAAATACACGAAGCCCAATGTACCCATCATGGCTCCCCACCTGATAAGGGTACACCAGGCACATACATCACCAGCATATGTGCGCAGTATGGTGATCTGTATGCCTTACAGGTGGGGCTCAGTTAGAGTTTTCTTTAGGTTGAGTAGCCCATCCCGCTCGGAAGTTCTCTGTATAAGGATTGTTTAAGGATGATTAACGAAACACCCATGTTCCCAGGTATAAATTATTCAAACTTCAAATAACCCCTCACTACTCATGGTTATGATGTTCCCCCACTATTTCTGCTCGTGATCAGAGATGCACATGTCGTCAGCTACCAAGGACACATGCTCAACTGGTTAAGGTCAAACAAATCTGTGGTGTTCAGCAGAATATTTGTTGTAGCCCATCTTAAATATCAAAACAAAACTTGTACAAGATAACACTTCCATGAGAGCCACTGCTAGGTACTGTATCAGGGAATTATTATTATTATTATCATCATCATCATCATCATCACCACCACCACTACGACCACCACGACCACCACAACCACCACGACCATGACCACGACGACGACGACCACCACCACCACCACCACAATAATAATAATAATAATAATAATATAATAATAATAATATAATAATAATAATAATAATAATAATAATAATAATAATAATAATAATACGCGAAATACGCCCTGAACCAATCATAAACACTAAGACAGATGAGCATCAAATAGATAAAGAAAGTCACACAAATATTGACCCAACAGAACTACATGAGCTAAATAATCAAATCATGATTGAATGGCTGAAAATTAAAGAAACCAGCATGGATGAGCGTGATACACTTCCTAAAATCCGCAACTCTAACCAAAACATGAAAATAATTGGTAAAATCCGGCTTGCACTTAAGGATATAATTTCAGTTAATGATGTTGATATCACAAACCTCAACCACCTATACTATGCATCCGCGAAAATCTCAACGATCCTATGTGGTGTAAAGATTAGAAAACGGCAACAGTCCCACAAAAAGCCTTCTTGGCAAGAGCGTCTGCAACAACAAATTAAAGTATTTAGATCTGACATTGAATATTTGAAAAACCTTAAGGCTCACAAAAATTACTGAAAAAATACAATATGAAAACTATACTTGATATTGATGCCACCATAGAAACCATCAAACAAAAGGTATCTGCCAAAGCTACCCGCATAGCGAGGTATGAAAAGCGTGTTAGATTTTTCAAGGACAACAACATGTTCAAAAATAACACCAATAATTTTTACAGGAAGATAGGGAAAAACAGCGTTTACTGCAGGGTCTGTACCATCAAAAGAAGAAGTGCAGAGATTTTGGAATAAAATCTGGGCAGAAGAAAAAAACACACACGAAAAGGCCCCCTGGATTGACAGAATATCTACAGAACTGGACCCCTTAGAAGAGCAAAAGTGGGAGGGTGTCAAGGTAGAAGATATAAGATCTGCTCTCAGGAGGTCAAGCAAATGGAAGTCTCCAGGAAAGGATGAAATTCCTAACTTCTGGCTGAATGCCTTCCCAGAGAGCCATGAACTGCTAACAGAACTGTACAATGATGTTCTGCAACACCCTAGTAGGATGCCTCCTTGGCTAGTTAATGGGTTAACATTCCTGCTTCCAAAAAGTGAAGAAACAAATGAACCAAAAAACTATAGACCCATAACCTGCTTAAAAATGTACAAAACTCTAACATCTGTCCTGACGGAATATACCTATAGTTTTTAACAGACAGCAGCATATTCCCTAATGAACAGAAAGGATGTAAACGTGGATCCTACGGCTGTAAAGACCAACTACTCATCAATAAGATGATCTTAGAAGATTGTCACAAACGACACCAAAAACTTATCAATAGCTGGATAGACTATAAAAAGGCTTTTGATAGCCTACCACATAGCTGGATTAGGAAATGCCTTGAAATGTATAAGATAGCACCAACTCTGCGAAACTTTTGACTGTAAGTATGAGATCATGGAGAACCACACTAACTCTGAACAGTGACAGTGAATCCCTAAATGCTGGTGATGTAAAAATTTCGTGTGGCATTTTCCAGGGTGACTCACTGTCACCACTCCTCTTTGTTTATCCTTAATACCTCTCTCAAAGCTGCTCAATGACGCGCAGTACGGGTATAAAATGTTTGATAAAAATATAAATCATCTCGTTTACATGGATGATTTAAAGCTTTTTGCAAAAAATGATCAACAACTCAAGGGCTTACTAGCGATAGTCAAACAATTCAGTGACGACATCAGAATGCAATTCGGCCTCGATAAATGTGCAAAGGCTACCTTTATCAAAGGAAAAATGACAGAAACATCTAACGTTAACCTCAACAGAATGTCATAAAGAACTAGACCCAGCGGAGAGCTACAAGTACCTAGGGGTAATTGAAGGGAACGGAATAAGGCATTCAGAGATGAAGGAAAGGATCAGGAGAGAATGCTATCGAAGAGTGAGAGCAATACTCAAGACAGAGCTGAATGCAAGAAACAGGATCGAAGCAATCAATGCATTAGCATACCAGTCGTGACTTACAGTTTCAATATTGTTAACTGGTCAATTACTGAAATATGTCAGCTCGACAGAAAAATAAGGAAACTGTTGACAATGCATAGAATGCACCACCCTAAGGCAGATACAGAACGACTCTATCTGCCAAGAAAAGAGGGGGCGTGGTCTTTTGCAACTGGCAATAACAATGAAGATTGCTACAATTGGCCTAGACACCTACCTGAAAAACTCTGAGGACTGGATGTTAAAACTTGTCTCAAAACATGAAAACAAGAAAGCATCATACTCAGTCACAAAAACAGGCAAAGGAATCTAAGTGAATTCCGAATACAACCAATTTCGGAATTAGAGATAGACATACAAGAAACAAGCACAGAAAAAGCTAGGCGCATGAAAACCCGTGCCAAAACTGCGGCCTTAGATATTCTGAATAATAAATGGCAAGAAAAACCTCTCTATGGCAAATACCCAAAGAGAGCGAATAATGCAGATATCGACAAAGCCCTGACCCATCAATGGCTAATGGCCTCTGGCTTAAAATCTGAAACAGAGGGTTTATCATAGCAGCTCAAGATCAATGCCTACCAACAAGAAACTACCAGGCCAACATATTAAAGATCAGAAGCAGTCCAACGTGTCGTGTATGCAAGCAACAAAATGAAACCATTGACCATGTGGTCTCCAAGTGCAGTCTTCTAGCGCCTACAGAGTATCTCAACAGGCACGATAGAGCTGCACAATATATTCACTGGGTAATCTGTAAAAACCTGGATTTGCCCCATGAAAAAAACTGGTGGGAACACAAACCACCCCCAGTGCTTGAAAATGACCACATCTCACTCCTCTGGAACTTCACCATTCAAACTGACAGGAAGATAGATGCAAATAGGCCAGACATCATATTGAAAGACTTCAAACAAAGAACATGCCTCCTCATTGATATGACTGTCCCAATCGATATAAACGTATCTGTCAGGACCTACCAAAAACTGAGCAAATATAAAGATCTTGAAATAGAAATCAGCAAAATGTGGAAGCTGAAGACTAAAACAATACCTGTTGTCATAGGTGCCCTGGGAATGATAGCAAAAGGGGCTGATAGCTACCTAACTCAGATACCAAGAAACCCAAAAATGGCAGAAGTTCAAAAGATAGTGCTCATGGGAACTGCTCATATCCTACGCAAAATACTCTCTATGTAACCTCAAGGTTTAAAACAACCATAATTTTCGGTTTAAAAAAAAAAAAAAAAAAGAAAACTTTTTTTTTAGACATTCATTAGTACAACATCCCCACCCCCAAATATATGGCACACTAGGCATAACAACAACATGAACTTCCAACCCTGTTGTCTTTGAGGTCTCTGGGTGAGACTTGGAGCCAACTTGTACAAAATAAAGCAAAAGTCAAACATAGAATAATAATAATAATAATAATAATAAAAGGAGAACACGGGGGGACATTTAAGGGAGAAACCGGGGACTTTTAAAGAGAACACCGGGGGACTTTTAAGGGAGAACACCGGGGGACTTTTAGATGTAAGAAGAAAATTCAGAGCTCCGAACCTATCCACAAACATCGAAAACAAGGACATCCTATGGAGCCAAAGTTTTACTAACAAAGAATTGGACTGTATCCGAGTAAGTAATACAAATTGAAATTTATTACTATTTTCGAAACGAAATGATGTATTTTGACTCGATATCATCTCCACCTCTAACGCAACACATGTAAACATGCGTGGAACATCACGATCAACTCCGACCCCAAACACCATGTACAAAGGAACTACGAAGAAATTAAATGCCACCGATACTATTCAACCCAAGAATAACAATCGAGCGGTACGTACATTAAACCTACAACAAAAAATGTACGAAAAACTACACGTGCGAAATAATGTGACAACAGAAATAAACGGACCGGTACCCTACGAAAATGACGACCGTCAAAATAATGGGCCGGACGTTGTACCTCATGTCCCGCAAATAAAACCCAAAAGACGTAAATGGACACGTGAGGAATACATTTCTATCTTACACGCATACTTCACAGCAGTACTCTACCCAAAAAATGAAAATACAACAACACATACATATAAAATATGGAAGGAAAATAATAGAGATTTAGACTTGGATACAGCAATGAACCCTAATAAATTAGCTAACGTACGAAGATACATTCTCAACACAAAAAAAATATCAGAAATAGAAATAGAACACCTAAAAGAAAACATACACCAGGAAAATGTAGATAGAAGCCACACAACAATGCCCAATAATATAAACACTGAAACTGTAAAACACGAAGACAAACGCAACATTCCAACAAACACGATGTAAACAACGAAGGGGAGCCTAATGATTATGATAATATAAAAAATAAAATAATCAAAGAACTAAAAACCACAGAGCTCAAAATGGACCACCGACCATACCTCCCAAGAATAAAAATAAACGCAATAACAACACCATTATAAACAACATAAACCTAGCCGTCACTGAACTAGCCACTGAAACAAAAAAAAGTGATCACTGAACTAAATGACTTGATATACGCAGCAGCCACTGCAGCCACAAAAGAAGCTGGATACTCACCCAAACCCCCCCAAACAGGAGTACCACCACCCAAACAAACCCTGTGGATAAATAACATCCAAACAAAATAAAAAAATTAGAAAAGACCTGTCGATTCTTAATGAAATCAGCAAACAAGCAACGCTACTGAGCAACAAAAGAGAACAAAAATGCTCCGCAAATATAACATCACAGAAAAGATTTGCCGGAGATAAAAGAAAAGCTGAAGCAAGATATCCTTGCCAAAGCTCAAAGGATCCGCCGGTACGAGAAACGCCAACGCTTCTTTGAACAGAACAAAAAGTTCAACTCCGACCCCAAAAAGTTCTACCAAGAACTGGGCAAAAATAAAATAGAAGTCACTGCAGCACCAACGGCAGAAGAATTGGAAGAATTCTGGGGAGAAATATGGTCGGCGAACGAACACCAAAAAAAAGGAGTATCAAAATAACAACTCGGCATCTGAACAAACTTGGACCCCCATAACAACTGAAGAGGTCACCCAGGCACTGCAAAGACTAAGCAACTGGAAGGCACCTGGCATGACAAGATCCCCAACTTCTGGTTGAAATATCTAACAGGAATGCACAAAAAGCTGGCTGAAAACTTTAACAACGTACTAGCAGAGCCAGAGACAATGCCTGAATGGCTCACGAAGGGGAAAACCATCTTAATTCCCAAATCAAATGAAACAGAAAAACCAGAAAACTACAGACCAATAACCTGCCTCCCTACTATGTTCAAGGCATTTACTGCAGTGATATCACAAAGGCTGAACAAGCACCTGGACGAAAACAAACTGTTCCCAGAAGAGCAGAAAGGATGCCGCAAAGGCTCATATGGCTGTAAAGATCAACTAATGATTAATAAAGCCATAACTGAAGACAGCCACAGAAAGAAGAAAGGCCTCAGTATGGCCTGGATTGACTACAAAAAGGCGTTTGATAGCATCCCCCACACATGGATCCTCGAAACACTAGCCATTAACAAAGTAGCACCAACAATCATAAAATTCATAGAGCACTCTATGAATAAATGGCAAACAGTCCTACACCTCCAAACAAAAGAGGGACTCATGAAAACCAAAGACATCCCCATTAGAAGAGGAATATTCCAGGGAGACACGCTCTCTCCACTCCTTTTCTGCTTGGCACTGTCACCTCTATCTGATATGCTAAATAGAACTGGATGCGGATATAAATGTTACGGCAAAACGATCAGCCACCTTTTATATATGGATGACCTAAAACTATACGCTGCAAATGACAAACAGCTGGAAACACTATTAAAGACAGTTCATGGATTTACCAAAGAAATAGATATGAAATTTGGATTAGAAAAATGCGCCAAAGTAACCATGAAAAGAGGAAAACTAGTTAAGAGTAACAACATCACACTAGATAAAGCAAATGAAATAAAAGAATTAGACCAAAGCCAAACTTACAAATACTTAGGAATCCATGAACTAGATAAGACACAACACACACAAATGAAAGAGAAAATAAAAAAAGAATATTATAGACGAGTTAGATCAATACTAAACACAGAGCTCAATGCTAAAAACAAGATAATAGGTATCAACACTTTAGCTGTCCCAGTTATAAGTTACAGCTACAATATCCTTAACTGGACACGAAATGAACTGACCAAAATAGATAGGAAAACAAGAAAAATAATGACAGGATCTAGGATGCATCACCCAAAATCTGACATAGAAAGACTATATATACAACGTATAGAAGGTGGTAGAGGCCTTATACAGCTGGAAAACTACTATAAAATAACCACCATAGGACTGCAAAAATATCTACTTCAGAAGGAAGGAAAACTGATCCAGATAGCGGCAAAACACGAGCAAAACAAAAAACTGTTCTCAGTATTTAAGGAAGCTGACAAATACAAACAAGAAATCATACCACCTAATAAACATGAAGAAGAAGAAGAAGAAGATGAAGAAACAACAAAAGCTATAAAAAAAATGAAATCCAAACTAAAAATAGAACAGCAACGAACCATGATAAAACGATGGCAAGAAAAGCCCCTTCATGGTAAATACTGGACTAAACTAAACGCAAAAGAAATAGACAAAGAAAAATCCCAGCAATGGTTGAGAAGCTCAGGACTCAAAGCAGAACAGAGGGATTTTTAATTGCAGCACAAGACCAAAGCCTCCCCACCAGAAATTACCAAAAACATGTAATGAAAAGAAATATACAAGTAACTGCAGAATATGTGGAGATGGACAAGAAACAATAAATCATATTATCTCTGCTGCCCAGTCCTGGCTAAGAAGGAATATATTCACAGACATGACAGAGTTGGAACCTACATACATTGGAAGCTATGCCAACATTATGGAATAACAACAGAAAAAAGATGGTATAGGCACACACCAGAAAAGGTCACAGAAAACGAGAAAGCAACCATACTCTGGGATATGCCGATACACACAGATAGAGAAATTAAGGCCAACAGACCAGATATAGTTGTCAGAGACCATGAAGAAAAAAAATGCTTTCTAATTGATGTATCAGTACCGGCAGATGACAACGTGTCTCTAAAAGAAATGGAGAAACTCTCAAAATACAAAGACCTGGAAATAGAGGTAACTAGAAAGGCATGATAAAAAAATATTCAGACAAATACATAACAAAAACACCAGGACTTACAAACACATATAACATACAGAAAATTGCACTACTAGGCACTGCACACATCCTACGCAGAACACTTTCCATACAATAACCATCAGAGCATCACAACAAATCACAGCACATACCCAAGGCACACAGAGCTGCGCTCGGTAGTGAAGTGAAAGCACGCTATAAAAAAAAAATAAAACTAACTGAATAATAATAATAATAATAATCAATACCGGCAGATGACAACGTTCTCTAAAAAGAAATGGAGAAACTCTCAAAATACAAAGACCTGGAATAGAGATGAGATAACTAGAATGTGGAACCGAAACAGAAACAATTCCTATCATAGTAGGTGCATAGGCATGATAAAAAAAATATTCAGACAAATACATAACAAAAACACCAGGACTTACAAACACATATAACATACAGAAAATTGCACTACTAGGCACTGCACACATGCTACGCAGAACACTTTCCATACAATAACATCAGAGCATCACAAAAAATCTCAGGACATACCCAAGGCACACAGAGCTGTGCTCGGTATAGTGAAAGCACGCTATAAAAATAAAACTACTGAATAATAATAATAATAATATAATTATACTACGACCACCACGACCACCACAACCACCACGACCATGACGACGACGACGACGACGACCACCACCACCACGACCCCGACACGACCACGACACCACCACACCACCACCACAATAATAATAATAATAATAATAAAATAATAATAATAATAATAAAATAATAATAATAATGATAATAATAATAATCAATAAAATAATAATAATAATAATAATATAATAATATAATAATAATAATAATAATAATAATTATACTACGACACCACGACCACCACAACCACCACGACCATGACGACGACGACGACGACGACCACCACCACCACGACCACGACCACGACCACGACCACCACCACCACCACCACCACAATAATAATAATAATAATATATAATAATAATAATAATAAAATAATAATAATAATAATGATAATAATAATATCATAATAATATATAATAATAATATAATAATAATAATAATAATAATATAATAAAATAATATATTATTATTATTATTATTATTATTATTATTATTATATTATTATTATTATTATCATCATCATTATTATTATCAGGCGGCGAGGTGGCAGAAACGTTAGCACGCCGGGCGAAATGCGTAGCCGTATTTCGTCTGCCGTTACGTTCTGATTTCAAATTCCGTCGAGGTCGACTTCGCCTTTCATCCTTTCGGGGTCGATAAATTAAGTACCAGTTACGCACTGGGGTCAATGTAATCGACTTAACCCGTGTGTCTGGCCATGTTTGTCCCCTCTATGTTTAGCCCCTTGTGGGCAATAAAGAAATAAGAAACGTTAGCAAGCTGGGCGATATGCTTAGCGGTATTTTGCCCGTCGCTCTATTCAGAGTTCAAATTTCGCCGAGGTCGATTTTGCCTTTCATCCTTTCGGAGTCGGTGAAGTACCAGTTGAGTACTGGGTTCGATGTAATCGACTTAGCCACTCCACCTCTCCCAAATTTCAGGCCTTGTGCCTATAGTAGAAAGGATCATTATTATTATTGTTGTTATTATTGTTGTTGCTGTTGCTGTTATCATTCTGTTATTGCTATTGTTGATATTGTTGTCGGTATTATTACTGTTATAGCTTTCGTACAACTTTGTCAACAATAAAAAATAAAATACTGCAACAGCTGTACAACATGAAGTCTACAACGAGAAATTTCATTGTGAGACAGAAGGAAAAAAAAAAAAATTTGAGATGCACAAGGCACGCAGCCATTACATTAAGAAACCAACAACAACACCATCAGCAGCAGCAGCAGCAGCAGCAGCAGCGCACTGACATGTCACTTTGTCAACATTACTGTAAAAACGATGTTGATGTTGTAGTTGTTGTTGATGATGATGATGATGACGATCCTCTTCACTTCTGATATCTTCCTCATAAATTATAGCATCCTTTTCTTCACCATTCCCCCTTTGCTCTTGTTGTTGTTGTTGATGTTCTTCTTCTTCTTCTTCTTCTTTTTCTTCTTCTTCTTCTTCTTTTTCTTCTTCTTCTTCTCTTCTTCTTCTTCTTCTTCTTCTTCTTCTTGTGGGTGTTCTTCTTTTTGTTCTTCTTGTTCTTCTTCTTGTTCTTGCTCTTGTTGTTGTTGTTGTTGTTGTTGTTGTTCTTCTTCTTCTTCTTCTTCCTTTTCTTCTTCCCACTCCAAGTCGTCTTCATTTTCATCGTCTTCAGCTTTATCAACGTAATTTTTACTCACTATCATCAACTATGTCAACATTAACAACGATAAACTCCAGCAGCAGTGACAACAACAAGAACAAGAACAAAAACAAAAACAACAACAACAACAACTGCCACTCCCCCTCTACAATCCACTATCACCACTACTACTACCTCCCTCCATCGCAACAACAACCACAAAAACTTACGCACAATTAAAATCAATTCCATTAGACATGAAGAGTGAAACGTCTTAAGACAGATTTCAAAAACCAACAACAAATCAAAATCAAATACAAATCTGCAAAAACAACAGCAGCAACAACAACATCACTATAAGATAAACAAACAAAAGCAAAAAGTTTGCTTTTGCAACCGAACGTTGAAGCGTCTTTCATCTTAAAATCTCGAAAGTTCGCGAGACTTCTTCGTCAAACTCCTCCAAAATCTCTTCACCAATATCTTACCGCAAATTTAAACTAGAGCCGACATTTTGATTTCTTGTTGAATAGCTTCTTTTTGTTATTATTATTATTATTATTATTTTTTTTTTCGGTTTCATTAAATTTGTTTCTGTTGTTTTGATGTTTTAGTTGTATTTATTGTCGCTTCTTTTATTAATGGTGTATGTAAGGCAAAGTCTCGTTTTGGTACTTGGTATTTTTGTGTTTGTGTATGTGTGTGTATAAATATACATTTGTGTAACCTTCAAACACATTGTATATACATTCACATAGACTTGTTCACAAATACAGACGCACTCACACGCACACATACACACTCACAAACACACACACACATGTAATGTACATATTCAAATATTATATATGTGTGTCCGTTTGTGTTTATGTTTTGATATTTCTTATTTAAAAAATATTTATAAACTGAAAACTGTATGAGTGCGTCGTTCTCTTGTGTCGTATGCTTATACACACATACACACACACACTCACACACACACACATACACACACGCACACACACACATGCACACACACACACGCACACACAAACACACATATATATATCTACATACCTACATACATACATACATACAAACCTACTTAAATACATACATACATAAATATATATATATATATAATAAATAAATATATATATATATATATATATATATCTACTTATTTATATACATGTATCTTGTGCATATATATAAACACACACACACACACACACACACATATATATATATATATTCATATATATTATGTATATATATTCACACACACATATATATATGTGCATATATATCTATATATGTATATATATATGTGTGTGAGTGTGTAGAGACAAATACACGAATGTTCATATACCTATTTATATGCATGCATGTAAAATATATATAGACCATTGTATGATAAGTAGAAGTGTTCAGCTGTGTGTATTTATTTATATACGCCTGCATATATAACAATCGTTGTGTGTACTGCTTTAAGTTTTGCTTATATACAATGTATTTCAAAAAATATCAAGCAATACGTGCCTTGTATGTATATGCATAAAATCTTCTGCTCGTGTGTGTGTGTGTCTATGTGTATATTGGTATAGTGGTATGTGTGTGTATATGTACTTTTGCCTGTGCAAGTATATGTGCACCTATGTACTATATATATATATATATATATATATATATATATATATATACATACGCCTTTCTCCTTTTACTTCCTCATTTGACTGCGGCCATGCTGGAGCACCACCTTTAGTCGAGCAAATCGACCCCAGAACTTATTGTCTGCAAGCCTAGTACTTATTCTATCGGTCTCTTTTGTCGAACCGCTAAGTTACGGGGTCGTAAACACACCAGCATCGGTTGTTAAGCGATGTTAGGGGGACAAACACAGACACACAAACATACACACACACATACTTACATACACACATACATACATACATACATACATACATACATACATACTACATACATACATACATACATACATACATACATATATATATATAAAGTCAGATGAATATGGTACTTAAGTTGAGGCACCATAATTTAGTATGGTATTATCCATACAATTTAAAATAAGGTGATTAAGATCAAAATAAGCAACAAGGATATCCAGAGGTAATGCAGTACTATCGTTTCATGTGACTCCATTTAATTGAACAATGCAGTCATTACATCAAATTAAAATGTAGAACAATCTTGAGCTGCACAAAGACATAGAATTTAATCAAATTTGAAGGACACATTAGTATGATTTTACTCCAAATCTCCAAGAGGATAAGGAGATAGACAAAGAACATGTTTTACCAACAACATCACAGTTGTAACAACTGTGTAACTCTTGGAGATTTTGGGTAAAATTATACTAATGTGTTTCTTCAATTTAATTAAATCTGTATTTTTGTGCCGCTCAAGATTGCTCTACATTTTAAATTGATATAATGATTGCATTGTTCAATTAAATGGAGTCGTATGAAACGATCGTACTGCATTACCTCTGGATATCCTTGTTGCTTATTTTGATATATATATATATATAATATATATATATATATATATATATATAATATATATATATATATATATATATATAATATATATATATATATATGTATGTATGTATATACGACGGGATTTTTTCAGTTTCCGTCTACCAAATTCACTCACAAGGCTTTGGTCGGCCCGAGGCTATAATAGAAGACACTTGCCCAAGGTGCCACACAGTGGGACTGAACCCAGAACCATGTGGTTGGTAAGCAAGCTACTTAACACACAGCCACTCCATGCACACGCACACACATGCACATGCTAAAATGAAATAGCTCCGATGTAAGTAGCATTAATTTTCTTAGGTCTTTCAATTTTCCTTAGCTGATCGATAGATCAATTAAATAAACCTATCCATAATGTGCCTATAATGACTACTGGAAACTGCTGCAAGCCAAATTTGCCCCAATAAAGGAAACTATGAAACGACTAGTATTTTGAACTTGTTTCTTATATGTCACTCTGTGTAAA
Organism: Octopus sinensis; assembly: GCF_006345805.1. Classification (NCBI taxonomy): domain Eukaryota; kingdom Metazoa; phylum Mollusca; class Cephalopoda; order Octopoda; family Octopodidae; genus Octopus; species Octopus sinensis. Next base: position 22,483,304 of record NC_043002.1, on the reverse strand, counting down.
AACCAGTTTTTCTGGAACCCATCCACGGATTTACAATATAGAATTGTTAGGAACCATAACCTTGGATCATAATAAAAGGTAACCTGGAATTCTTCACTTATCTAAGTTATATTGTTAGCCAGGTGTGCCAACGGAGAGTTTATGAAGTACTTTGCCCGGATTGATAATCCCTCACTATTTGTTCTGTAGATATACACGTGTGTGATTGTGTGTATGATTGTGTGTGTGTGTATGTGTGTGTGTGTGTGCGTTTGAATACAAAAGTTGGTAACGAATTCTTTTACTCGTTTCAGTCATTTGACTGCGTCCATGCTGGAGTATCACCTTTTTAGTCGTGCAAACCGACCCCAGGACTTATTCTTTGTAAGTCTAGTACTTATTCTATCTGTCTCTTTTTGTCGAACCGCCAAGTGACGGGGAAAGAATGAAGGAAAAGAAAATTTGACACGTAGTAGTTCACTTTCCGTATTTATTCGGCCCAACTGGCTAATAATAAGTACCAGCTAGATAGAGACAAAGCACGATTGATTCAATTGCACACACACAAACACACACATATATGTATACAACTACTGTGAGGGCGCATGGCCTAGTGTTTATGGCGTTGTACTTATGATCGTGGGATCGTAGTTGCAATTCTTGAATCGGGTGGTGTTTTGTATTCTTGAACAAAACGCTTCATCTCACGTTGTTTTGCAATCGCTTCGACACCTGACGTCTGATGTGTGGTTCACCTTGCACTTGTTCAGGAAACGTTGATTTGATGGCGGGCGTGAGCAAATGTATAGCACATACATTTGATCCCTACAAACAAATAATTTGTGAAGCATGTTCAACAAGAAATAGCAGAATCGTCTTTCTAGAACTATGAGGAACTAAGATATATAAGAATGAAATAGTTACGTCGCATTATGAATTATAAGAGGTGTCGACAGTAAAGTCACCTTCTCGAGACATACCGACCCATAAGCATGGGCGTAGCTAGGGTGAGGCCAGCAGGGTACATGCCCTGGCCGTCACTTTGAGTGGGGGGCGCAATTTTGGCTAGGATCATTTTCTAATTAAAGCCATTTCTATGCGAGTTTCCACTTTTTGATGCTTGTCCTGGGCGCCATTTACCCTAGCTACACTTTTGCTCGTAAGGGTCTGTTTCCCGGTTCCATGGCGTATATATTCTCCACATAGACGGGACGCCAGTCTGTCACATTATTACTCATTTTTGTCACCTGACTGGACCGGAGTAAAGTTAAATGAAGCGTTTGCTCAAGAAGACAAGGCGTCACCCGGTCCAGGATGATTAGGAACCACAATCTTCCAAGGCGCCTACTTTAAGACACTAGTTGATATTAAATGTTGGATGGCAAAAGTACAACGTGGCAAGAAAGCCACGGTTCGATCTTTGATGAGCGCGTGCTATTCGATCTCAAAACGTGTATGGTTTTCAGTGGCATTTTGCTGACGTGCCGCATCAAGGGGTGAATTTTAATGCCTAATTCAACGGCTTGCCGCAGTGCACAAAGCCAAAGCTAATGAGTCATGGAAATAGAGGAAGCAATAGATATCTGTACGAGAAGAAAATCGTCTGGTTTGGGTGATCTACCGTACGAGCTTTGTTTTTGTATGTGAGACTTATTCGGTGACCTTTTGGAAGATCTACTTCAACTGGCAACAGAATAGAGAATCACTTGTTCTGTGAGCAGAAGAATGACAGCGTTGTTGAGAATGAGCAGAATGGTGGTAGAGGCCTTATTGATAGTTTTCGGTTCATTTCTCTGCTAAACGCACGTTTCAAGGTTTTTGCCATGGTATTAGCAAAGAGATTGGCACATATCGTCAGTGGTCTCACGGTTCACTTCCCCGTCACTGGAATAATGTTTGCCTCTCAAACCCTCTTCCATAGGGCCGAAGAGATGATAGTCTGAAGGCGCTAAATCTGGTGACGAAGAAGTGAAAACTGTAGTAAAGTGTGGCTCAAAGAACAGTCAACAGAATTTTACCGGGCAGGATACACGCTCTCATTCGAAGGTGGAACATTGCTATTGAGAGAAACGGTGACTATGTTGAGAAGTTGGGATGTGATCCTCAGAGGACCAGCTTCATTTTGATGTACTATACATGTTACTGTGTTGGTAATTATACCTGTCCTAAATAAAATGGCATTACTTTTTGACTCACCCTTTTGATTAATATATTTTATTTTAAAGCAAAGAGAGAAGAAAATAAAAATAAAATTAATTTATGAGATATGAAAAATGTTACTATCTAAGATTTGATCAAATAATGATAATAATTCTTGATTTGTATATTGTTTTCAAGCATGAAAAAAAGTAAATGAATAAATGAAACAAAATCACTCTTAGAAGATGAATGAAAACTCGAAAAACAAAAACAAAAAAAAAAATCATTAAAAAATCACTCTAATAAACATTGAAATACAAAACAAGAAAACAAAAAAACATTGAAACATAGAAAAATATTTTAATCAACAAAAGCTTTATCAAAAACAGCAAAATTATTTTTTGAAAATCAAACCAAAAATAATATTTTAAAAATATAAACATTAGCTACAACAACAACAATAGAACGACGAAATCACCAATAAATGAAATCAACAGATATATAAAAAAAAATACAGCTATAACAACAACAACAACAACAACAACAATGTCAATACGTAGAGGGACAGAAAAAAAACAACGAATACTAACAGTATCAACTATAACGTGTAACTGCTACAACTATCAACGAAAGAAACATCGCTATCATCAACATCATCATCATCATCCTCATCATCATCATCATCATCATCATCATCATCATCATCATCATCATCATCATCATCATCACCACCACCAACACCACAGCTACCACCATCCGGAGGGATGAAACGTAAAGTTAACTTTTGGAGAGATTTGAACTAAGTACATAAAGAACCGGAACAAATACGGCAAAGCACCACCACCATCATTGTCATCATCATCATCATCATCATCCCCTTCACAATCATCATCAGCATTATCATCATCATCGCCCTCTTCATCTCATCGTCATCATCATCCTCAATATTATCATCATCATGAGCACCATCATACTCATCTTCATCTTCATCTTCGTCTACGTGATAATCATCATCATTTTCTTCGTCGCTGTTGTCACTACCACCACCACAACCGCCGCCACCACTTTCATAACCATTGGCAGCAGCAGCAACAACAGCAATAGCAACAGCAGAAGTAGTAGCAGAAGCAGCAGCAGCAACAAGAATTACAAGAACAAGAAAAAGAACAACAACAACAACATAATGATGAATGCTATGCAGCAGAAATAATAGTGGCATGAATAGGAAGAGGAGTACGAAGAGGAAGAAGGAAAATGACATCCAAAAAAATTAATGAATATCGTAGTAATGGTAGCCATAGTGTAGCTGTAGTATTGCAGAAAAAAGGAGATATCTGAGGAATGAAGAAGGAGGTGTGGGAGGAGGAAGAGGAAGAGAAGGAGAAGATGACGAAGATGAAAGAA
>NC_043002.1:22454279-22477182 GCF_006345805.1 Octopus sinensis | reverse complement strand
TTGTCATACATCCATCTCGTTAACCACCTATTTTTAAGAGTTGGTCATCAAAACTGTCCTTTGCCCCCCGATGGGTCAAACCTTGCTGCATGTGTCCTTTGGTTGTTTCCCAAGCTGAAGGATCATCCTCTTGATCATTATGATCATCATGATCATGATCGTTATCACTGTAACTCTCTCCAGTGGTTCGGGTACCATCTAAACTAGGACTAACAACGTCGTGTTTCTCTGTACCCTACCCGACGTCCTTCGTAACGACTACTATCCACCCAAGGAGTATTGACGTCTCGATCGATCTGCTGCAAATGGCAGCCTAATTTCTCTCCAAACTCACTATTCTTTTGAACTGAATAATGTAGTGTAAGACAGGGCTCTCCTCCTCCTACCCAAACGATATAATCAAAGCTGGAATGCTTTAGGCCCTTAATTAGCATCGCTGGGGTTGACCAAGAGACGAGGAATTACAATAACAACACCTAATCAAAAATGAACTTGTTCGTAGTCGCACAAGCTGTTAAATCAAGTATATAGTCTCATAGAGCTGGTTTTCTGGCTTATAAATTCCCTACCTGAACGAAGCAGGATTAATCATTTTAGAAAGCTGGGTGGACTGGAGCAACGAGAAATGAAGTGTTTTGCACAAGAACACAACGCGTCACCCGATCCAGGAATCGAAACTACAATCTTACGACAGTGAGTCCAACACCCTAAGTCACGCGCCTCCACTACCACTACCACCACCACCACGGTGGATTGAGTTTGTCACTCCAGTGGGCTTTGGCAGGGTTTGAAACCAGAACGCAGAGAACTAAAAGATATACGAGAAGGCATGTGGTCCGACGTTCTTACATTGTCAGCTATCCACTAATCAGTACATATGTATTGATTCCTAAAGGAAGAAAAAAAAACGTCGCCGATTTTGGATAGATTTGAACTCAGAGTCCCAAGGTATTCTATCCGCCATTCTAACGACTCTACCAGTTCGCCTCGTTATCTCATTATAGGTTTGCTGACTCAGAGTTGAGCTAGGGTTAAACAACAGCAACAACGACCACAACAACAACAACAACACAACCATCTGTGTACTCCAAGACAATGTTCTATTTATCTTATGTGCAATTAAATTTAACCTTTAAGCAAAATTATTTCTAGATTTTATTTCTTATAATTAATTTCTTTTTCTTTTTTCTCCATTTTATGTTCGTTCTGTTAATTTATAGATTGCGTCTGCAAAAACTCCAATAGACAACGGCTGGGGTTTGTCCCTATGCTTCATGGTATTATTATTTTATTTTCTTTGTGTTTTTCCTTATATATTTATTGATTAATGTTTCGCATTCTCCACAGCTATTCCGAACAAAGTACCATTATAAATATCGATTAAACCATCTATCTGTTTCTTTACGTATGTATTCTTACGTATATGTACGTATGTGCGTCAGTGTATGTGTGTGTGCCCGCGCATGTATATATATATATATATAATATATATATATATATATATATATGTTTGTATGTATGTATATATGCATATATTGTGTGGTACGAAACTTGCTTCCCAACAACATGGTTCCGAGTTCTCTCCCACTGCGTGACACCTTGGGCAAGTGTCTTCTACTATAGCAACGGGCCGACCGAAGACTTGTGAGTGGATTTAGTTCATGGAACTGAAAGTAGCCCGTCGTATGTCGTATATACATGTGTGTGTGTGTGTGTGTGTGTGCGTGCGCACGTACGTCTGTATTCCCTTTTACTTGTTTCAATCATTAGACTGCGGCCACGCAGTGACACAGCGTTAATTTTTTTCTTTTCCTCGAATGAAGAACCTAGTACGTATTGTAATGGTCTCTTTTGCCGAAACGCTAAGTTACAGGGATGTCAATACACCAACATCACTTATCAAACAAACGGTGGTGAGGACAAATACAGATACAAAGACACACATATAGATATACATACATACATACATACATACAGGCAGGGAGACAGACAGACAGATAGATAGATAGATAGATAGATAGATAGATAGATAGATAGATAGATAGATAGATAGATAGATAGGTAGGTAGGTAGGTAGGTAGGTAGGTAGGTAGGTTGCTAGGTAGGTAGGTAGTAGATAGACAGACAGATAGATAGATAGAAAAATAGATAGACAATAGACAGATAGATAGGTAGATAGATAGATAGATAGATAGATAGATAGATAGATAGATAGATAGATAGATAGATAGATAGATAGATAGATATAGTTCTACGATGGGCTTCTTTCAGTTTCTGTCTACCAAATCCACTTACTACGCTTTAGACTTTGGACGGCCCGAGGGTTTAGTTGAGGCTTTAGTACGTTTCATCAATAGCGGATTGTGCATTTCGTTTTGGTTAAATATCTAACTGCGCGTGGAACATCCAAAGCAAAGTTCCAATCAACAAGGATGGTGAAACGTACGTAGGAACTAATAATATAAACTCGTAATTTCTAATTCATTTACTTATTATGTCATAACTAGCAATACTACAAAGTATAGTATTTGCTTAACGACTATAATGGAATCAGAAGCGGCTATGCTAATGAACGTTAGCTTTAAGCTTCTTAACATTAGTAGTTGTACATTAATTTGTACACACAATATACGCCACACACACACGAGCGCAACACACGCCCTCATATGTGTGTGTGTGTGTGTAGTGTATTTTGGATTTCAAAAAGATGTATATGCATGTATGAACGCATGTATGTATTCAACAGGGTGAAATGGTTAAGTACTTCTGCTCACAATCGCTTGTTCCCCAGTCCAATATCATTTGGGTTATACCTTAGACAAGTGCAGCGTTGTAGCGTCGAGTCGAATCAGTGAGATCGAATTGACGGATTCTTTACAGCAGCCTATTAGATGCATAACGACGGCGTTTCCCGAGTTCAGCCTTTTCATATTGATTCTACGTAAGGAATATTTTAAAGAGTACTAGTGCCTGTGGAATACTCAATCATTCACATTTTAATATTAACATTAGCAGAAGGCGGCGAATTGACAGAATCGTTAGCACGCCGGGCGAAATGCGTAGCCGCATTTCGTCTGCCGTTACTTTCTGAGTTCGAATTCCGCCGAGGTCAACTTTGCCTTTCATCCTTTCGGGATCGATTAAATAAGTACCATTTACGCACGGAGGGTGATGTAATCGACTTAATTCGTTTGTCTGTCCTTCTTTGTCCTCTCTGTTTAGCCCCTTGTGGGTAGTAAAGAAATAGGTATTTCGTCTGCCGCTACGTTCTGAGTTCAAATTCCGCCGAGGTCAACTTTGCCTTTCATCCTTTTGGGGTCGATTAAATAAGTACCAATCACGCACTGGAGACGATGAAATCGAATATCCCCCTCCCCCAGACCTTATGCCTATAGTAGAAAAAAATTATTATTGTTGCTGTTGTTATTAAAGTTGTTATCGATCTCATTTTTGCTGTTTCGTTTGTTTCAGATACTGTTCTTAGTGTCGAATTTACTTTTGCTGTTGTTGTTGCTGTTGCTGTTGAGCGAACGGTCTTCGTCCCAAAACTCGTAAGATGGGAGAAGTCCGAAACGTGGTCCTTTGCTATTCGAAAGACCCGCAGAAGAGAAAGCAGTTCAACCCCCGACACCGAGAGCATCGACGGATGGATGAATGCGCATCCAGGCTCAGGGGTTGTGTAGGAAGTCGGAGACAAGAAACAGGAAGAAAGAGTGAGCAAAAGTTGCAGCGAAAGAGTACAACTGGGGTCGCCACCACCCCCTGCCGGAGCCTCGTAGAGCTTTAAGTGTTTTCGCTCAATAAATACACACAACGCCCGGTCTGGGAATCGAAACCGCGATCCTCCGACCGCGAGTCCGCTGCCCTAACCATTGGGCCATTGCGCCTCCACTGTTGTTGTTGTTGTTGGAGCTGCTGTTGTTGAGGCCGGAATTTATGGAAGATCGTAGCCTAAGAATTCGCAAAAAGGTCACGGAAATTAAATGTGTGTGTTTAATTGGCTAATAAATTATCGTGTGCATCTGATGGCGTTGCGTGCGTTGAACGCATGTGTAAAGGACTGTATGGATCATCTACGTATATATGGACGCCCGAATATATATATATATATATATATATATATATAAATATATATATATATATATTATATATATATATATATATAAATAGATAGATAGATATATATAGAGAGAGATAGATAAACTTACTTGGAAAAGGATGCGTGGCGTTCGGTCATAAAATAATATAAATAATATATAAATATATACATATATACATACATATATGTACATACCTACATACATATGTATATATACATGCATATATGGGTACAGGATATCGAAAAAACATTGAACACAATGAGAAACGAAAACAAAAAACAGAAACATAGAAACGAACTGTTTTCGAACAACCAAAAATAACAGAGAAACGAGACATGCAACATAAAGAATATTCCCCTCCTTCAGTTGTACCAGTTTCAACTTCTCCGCGTACGAAGGTAAGGACAAGACGCGAATTCATGGAAACAGTCCTTCCCGCAAAGCAAATTAAATAAAATTTGCGAATTTTTGCTGAGGGTGAAAGTGGTAACAAGAACAGGACAGCGAGAACAAAACAGTAAAAACAATAAAAAGTAAGAACAGTAATTTTTCTATCATCTTGACTTAACAGCTCTCACCGTTTGTTTTTACTGTTTTGTTCTCATTGTTCTGTCTTTTACTGCTTTTACTTATTTATTGATATATATGTATATATACATATGCATATATATATGTATACTTTTATCTTTCTATCTATGTAACTCTGTATAGATATACATACATACATACATACATACATACATACATACATATTATACATATATATATAAAGAAATACAAAAAAGGGACAACAAAATATCCAGACAGACGATACGAGGAAGACAAGGACGGATCATTCGGAGTTTTCTATCCTCAGTCGAGTTCCAGATTATCTTTGCAATTTCAGTTGGTTATACTCGAGATAGTTCCAATCTGGCTAGCCCCAAAGAAAAAATAAAATAAGAGCATTAGATTCCAAGGAAGAAAGCAGTGAATATATACGAAAGCAAAGACAGAAAAAAAAACAGAGCAATGTTACACAAATACAAATGCAATTAGCAGGACGTAACAACAGGTGTCTTTCGACTAAGGACGAATTAAGTTAAGCTGGCGTGTGTGGAAGTAAAGTCTTATGGCAGGGACATAAGATTTAACAGGCACAGGAAGGAATATAGACGTTGCACTGATGGTAGTCGAACCAAGAAAGATATGCCAGGCCTGGTCGAACACCGGTCACGTGGGGAGAGAAGAGAGAGAGGTAGTGGCAGAGGGATAGAAAAATTAAGGAGGGGCGAGAAAAATGAGAGAGACACAGTGAAATGAAAGAGAGAAAGTGAGCATGAAGAGAAGGCCAGGCAAATGTGAGAGAGGGGGGACGAAAGAACGAAGCGTAGAATGAACAAAGTGTAAAAGGGCTGGCTCATATTCCCGCTTTTACTTTACTGTGTCTCTTTCACTTTTTTCCAGCCCCTCCTTAATTCTTATTTCTTTTTTTATTGCCCACAAGGGGCTAAACATAGAGGGGACAAACGGATTAAGTTGATTGCATCGACCCCAGTGCGTAACTGGTACTTAATTTATCGACCCCGAAAGGATTAAAGGCAAAGTCGACCTCGGCAGAATTTGAACTCAGAACGTAACGGCAGACGAAATACCGCTAAGCATTTCGCCCGGCATGCTAACATTTCTGCCAGCTCGCCATATTCAAGAACTTGTGCCTTTGTCTCTACCTTTGTCTCTCTTCTCTCCACACACCACACACGCACACATATACATACATATATATATATATATATATATATATATATCTATATATATATATATATATATATATATATATATATATATATTATATACATATATATATGTATATATATATATATATATGTGTGTATGTATATAATACAAACAAATATATACACATGCTATATATTAGAAATGTATATATACTTATAAACATGCGTATTTTGTGTATATTTATTAAAACAGCAATGATTTTCAGATTTCCAGATTTCTGCACATAATTTGACAGATACACATACATACATACACATACACACACATGTGTAAGTGTGTGTGTCTTTCTGTGTGTTTCTCACTATCTGCTTGTGTGTGTGTGTGTGTGTCTAAGTAAATGATGAGGCACGCGCAACTCAAACACATGACATACGCTGTGCGTTGTAGAAATGTGTGTATATATGAACATGTGTGCGATTCAAACAGAAATAATAGCCTGGTGTACTGCATTGAAATACTGCATTGAGATGATAGGGGCAATAGAAAGAGAAGGAAGAGAGAAAGGGAGAGGGAGGGAGGGAGATAGAGGGAGAGCAGACAGAAAGAGAGACAAACTGAGTGAGTGAGTAAGTGAGAGAAAGAGTCATCAATGCCGTTATGTACACAGACAACTGCGTGCATCTTGTGGCAGGTGATTGTGGCTCCCCCTTCCGCATTTGTTTACTTTACAGTCAAGCTGTTTCCAGTCGTTCGTCTGACTTCACTTCTTACTTGACCGCCATGACAGAGTTATTACGCAAACGCAGACACACTCACATACACGTAATTAAACAAATATATATCGCCATGTTATATATGTATGGTATGCGTGTATATATATATATATATATATATATATATATATATATATTATATATATATATATATATTATATATATGTGTGTAAGTATTTATGTATGTGTATGTATGCATATACGATATATATATATATATATACATACACATACACACACACAACATACATATATATATATATATATATATATATAATATATATATATATATATATATATGTCATATATAAATTTTATACAACACACACGTGTGTGTGTGGGTGTGAGCAACAATCTGAGTCAATATAGAAATGGATATAATTCGATACAAAGCAAAATAGTTTTATTATCATATACATTTTATAGGACAGACATTTTAACTACTTAAATTTTCGCCAGGTGAATGCTATAAAAATGCTCAGGATTACCTTACGTTAAAAATCGTTTAGGTCAATACACCATCACTTCATTTCCATACAATAAAAAATCACTGAGTGTACACTGTGCCTTTGTGGCGTGGTTAAATACCTGCAGATGAGTATAGCTATAACAGTTAAAGCCTGTTTTAAATTTAATTTAAATAGCAATTGCTTTTTATTTCTCTCCGTGGGAAGAAAGATTAGGGAGTAGTTTCCTGCTGATGAAAGGGCAATGAATCAGGGAACATGTCAGTATAATATTTTTCATTCCTTTTCATATGAAGCGTATAGTAAAATGCATATACATCTGTTTGAAGGTTTACAAAATATGCTTAAGAGCTGTTACATATATTGGTTTCAAATTCTGACACAAGGGCACCAATTTCGGAGGAGGGGATAAATCGATTAAATCGACCCCCATTGCTCAACTGATTCTTATTTTATTGACCCCAGAAGTGTGAAAGGCAAAGTTGAACACTGGGTACCTCAAATTCAGAATGTAAGGACGAACGAAATGTCCCCAAATATCTTGCCCGGTGTACTAGCGATTGAGCCGGCTCACCGCCTTCAATAATACAATAATAAGTATTAAAAAGAAAACGATATACATATTCGTAATGGTGATAAAAATATAGATAGATTCTAGCTATAATATTTTATCTCGGAAATGCGGCGAGCTGGCAGAAACGTAGGCACGCCGGGCGAAATGCGTAGCCATATTTCGTCTGCCGCTACGTTCTGAGTTCAGATTCCGCCGAGGTCGACTTTGCCTTTCATCCTTTCGGGGTCGATTAAATAAGTACCAGTTACGTACTGGGGTCGATATAATCGACTTAATCCGTTTGTCTGTCCTTGTTTGACCTCTCTGTGTTTAGCCCCTTGTGGGTATTAAAGAAATAGGTATTTCATCTGTCTTTACGTCCTGAGTTCAAATTCCGCCGAGGTCGACTTTGGCTTTCATCCTTTCGGGGTCGATAAATTAAGTATCAGTTGTATACTGGGGTCGATCTAATCAACTGGTCCCCTCCCCTAAAATTTCGGGCCTTGTGCCTAGAGTAGAAAAGAATATTTTATCTCGGAAAAACTTTCAAAGATATTTATCGCTCAGAGTCTTGTTGGTTTAATGTCACACAGAGTTTTGACGATATTTTGAGGTAGCCCCCCCCCCCCACCACCACCAAAAAAAAAAGAAATACGTTCGAAAGGGAAGTACATTGATCTTTGAGAAATTTGTCTTGGTCAGAATTGAATATGCTTGCTTCAAACATCATTAGGTTAAAATACCTAATATCTCAGAGAAACTTTCCTAAGAATCTTTTTTATTGAAACACACATGATTTCTCCTGAATATTCATTCCGATACAAAAAATAAATCATTCACTAATTTGAGTGAAAACCAATCAAGCTAAAATCGAATCCGTGTACTAGCCATTGAAAAACCTCTAAGGGCCGAAATGTATTTGGAGGTCTCGCTGGGAGCTATTGGGACGAAGTTTTGTCTCCTTCCGATACTTATTGCAAGTCCTTAACAAACGTCATCTTTGGACAAATACCGCATTAAGTGCCCAATGGACAGTGTGTAAACATCAAATTTTATACATAAATGGTGCTCAATTGTGTATACCGGATATATATTTTTGATTTAATTGTTTAAACTTTATCTTAGTTTTATCCCTGTATGCACTACAAGTTGTGGTGTACACAACTATTTATACATTATTCAATCACGACTTCAACAAATGTATGGAATGTAAACTGGTGCAGCCATTATAGCTAAGTTCTGATTTATAACACGTTTTAAACAGCAATTGAAATATTGTTTACTTAGTGAACCAAAGGATGAGGGTGTGATTGCAGTCTGATGAACGTTCAGTGAACTGTGCTGCATGTCAAGACAATCGAATTAATTTTTCTACGTATGAAGATAGTAATAGCATGAATTTAGATCTGTTCAGAATTTCAGAGCAAAGCTTTAATACAGTAGTGTAACTACTTCAAGATTGTCTTAAGTATACACACGCATATATATATATATATATTTACTGTCACTAAGGTTTCAGTTGATCCGATCCATCCAGGGAGCAGCCTGCTCGGGAAATTAACGTGCAAGTGGCTGAGTACTCTACAGACACGTGTACCTTTAACTTAGTTCTCAGAGGAGATTCAGTGTGACTCAGAGTGCGACAATGCCCTTTGAATTACAGGTACTACTCATTTTTGCCAGCTGAGTGGACAGGAGCAACGTAAAATAAAGCGTCTTGCTCAAGGACACAACTTGTTGCCGGGAATTGAACTGACGACCTCACGATCGTGATCCGAATACCCTAACCACCAAGCCAGGCGCCTTCAGCATATATGTATATATATATATATATATTGTATACATTTGCTGCTTTCTTCCAAGGAATCTAATGCTCTTAGCTTAGTTTTTCCTTGGGGCTGGCCAGATTGGAGCAATCTCAAGTATAATCTGCCGAAATTGCGAAGATAATCTGGTACTTGACTGAGGAACGAAAACTTCGATTGACCCGTCCTTGTTTTCTTTGTATCGTCTATCTGGATGTTTTGTTGTCCCATTTTTGTATCACCTAACTGTCCGGATGTTTTGCGTTCTTGTCTCATTTTGTATGTATGTATAAATTATATATATATATATATATATATATATCTATAGCTGCGTACACTTTGGTCTATATATATATATATAATATATATATATATATAATATATATATATATATACATGTATATATGTATGTATATACATATATATGCATATATTACAGTGGGTTATCACCAATTATACTGAATCAAATATTTGAATGATGCTTTAATTAAACGAAACCAGGAAAGATGAAAAGCAAAATTGACCTCGACGGGATCTGATCCCAGAAAACACAAATGGCCATGACTAAATACCATAAGTCATTATGTCAAGCGCTCTGCTACTTCTTTGATTCCCTCTACGAAACCACCATTCGTTTCATCATCTCATATTAAAAAAAAACCTCAGTATTGTACTTAACGACCTGAACAAATTTGTGATATTTATTTGACCATAATATCGTTTGCATCACATTTTTTTTTTATCTGAAATTGTTTATTAATGTATATCCTCTTTTACTGAACTTTCAGACCTACAATATTTTGTTGTGTTTTGTTGTGTATTTCTTAATTACAGAATTGTGTATGTTCAACGTTTCAGACGTGAATTAACCTCATCAATGAAAGTAAGCTAGCTATCTGGCGTCACTAACCACATTTTGACAACAATGGACCAACACTACTATATGTTTAACATATTTAGCAGGCATCAAAAGAAAATTATAATTGTGAGCTATCATAACAAAATAATTATGATAATGATAATGCTAATAATCATAACAACATTAACAACAACAAAAAGAACAACGATAGTGATAGTAGGAAGGAAATAACGATCATTCAATAAATAAATTAATTAATTAATGAAATCGTTGTTACAGAAGATCACATTTCTTCGCATGTTCTGAGGCTCGAACTAATAAACTGTTTTTACCTCAAAAAATTTCCCAACTGTCTTAAAAGAGAAGAACGCCCTCGAGGATAACGGCAGCGCTAATAGTGAGGATGCTGATGAAGAATAAAATCATGATTATGACGGCTGCTGATGATGAAGATCACGACAATGATTTAAAAGATTATGATGACCATTATTATTATTATTATTATTATTATTACTTTTTTTTCTTCTTTCAAATTTGCTTCCATTCTTGCCGAGTCTTCCCGACTCATAGGGCAAAGAAAACTCATAGTATACAATGGTAGGCAATTAAACCAAACTCAGTAGTTCGTTCATTTTTTTTTTTTTTTTTTTTTCAAGTTAAATTAAAATACATGAGCAGCAACAGTTCTCACATCGACAATGCTCTTCTCATACGTGTGATGTACAGTTAAGACAATCTTTTGCACTTCTTGCAGGGATGGTAAGCCAGGATCATTCTCATATAATTTTCGGTTCCATTCTTGATCATTCCTAGTGCTCCTACGATCACTGGTATTGTAACCGCCTTGAGATGCTACATTTTCTCAATTTCAATGAGTAGGTCTTTATATTTCTGACTTGTCAACTCTTTCGCTGAGATATTATGATCACAGGGGACTGCTCATGTCGATCAATAAACAAACTTTATTGTTTTGGTCTTTCACAACAATATATGGTTTATTGGCCTTGATGGTTCGGTCTGTATGTACTGGAAAGTCCCACAGATTGGTTACATTTTCTCCTTCAGTTACAGCCTCAGGGTGGTGATTATACCACTTGTCGGCAGTTTTTATATTGTAATGCTGACTTATTAGCCAGTGGAGATATTGGCCAAATCTGTCATGTCTTAATTTATACTCCACTGGTGCTAAGACTTTACACCCAGAGATTAGGTATGCCACTGTTTCAATCATGTCGTGCAGACGCGGCATTTGGGTCTGCTCCATTTTTCATCACATTGGCCTGGTAGTTCGGGTTAATAGGCTTTGATCTGAGCAGCCAGGATGAAACCTTCGCTCTCTGCTTTTAGCCCTGAGCTCCGTAGCCACTGATGGGTTTGCTTCTGGTCAACATCAGCTTGTTTGCTGCGGGTCACATATTTGCCGTGCAGAGGTTTCTCCTCCCACCTATCAGCAATTGCTCGTGCGCTTTTTTCAGTAGCCATCATTTTCACCTTCTTTGCAACAATAGTTGCCGTACTTCCTCGGGTTGTTCAGTTGGGTATCCTGCACGAGATCAATAGCAAATTTTTTGCTTTCCTTTATGATAGAATGATAGATATTATTATTATAATTATTATTATTATTATATTATTATTATTATTATTATTATTATTATTATCATCATCATCATTATTATTATCATCATCATCATTATTATTATTATTATTATTATTATTATTATTATTATTATTATTATTATCATTATTAGTATTATTATTAATATTATTATTTATTATTTATTTATTATCATTATTGTTGTTGTTGTTGTTGGTTTTCCTTCGCCACACATTGTAGGTAAAAATTCACCGGAGTCTTTAGTCATCTGTCAAGTCAGAACAAGGACCTCAGGCAGATAATACTTTCCTTAAGATGTGCGCTGTGCCAAATAAGACTGCTTTTTTGCAAGACATCAATCTTGCACGGGATTTCCAGTTGCCTTAAGAAGTCTTGAAGTTTCAATGGAATTGTGCCCAACGCTCCGATCACCAGTGGTAACACTTTTACATTACCCTCTCGCATTCTAGACCGATAAAATAAGTACTAGGCTTACAAAGAATAAGTCCTGGGGTCGATGTGCTCGACTACTAAAGGTGGTGTTCCAGCATGGCCACAATCAAATGATTGAAACAAGTAAAAGAGTAAAAGAGTATATATATATATATATAACTTGTTATTATCAGATACGGACCTTTTTTCGAACGTCATCACTGGTGACAAACACTGGTGCTACGGAAGTTGCAGATGTAGAACAGGTGAAGAAAAAGAAAATACGACGGAGGCGTTAAAAGGCATCACTTCGCAAGAGTTCCAGCACTGATTCGAATAGGGGAAAACGCCCCTGGACCGATACATTGCTTTAGATGTAGAATAATTTGAAGGCGATAAAAGTGTAAACATGTAAAACTTAGTGAATAAAATAATATTGCAACTTGACTGCAGAGTTATGAAGTGCGATTTGGAAGTGTGACGTAGTGAACTACTCAGATGCAAAATCATAACGTAAATTTAAACAACTTGTTCACCTACAAATCAAATCTCCCTGTATAGCTGAGTAAGTGTATTATAATGTGTTCACGAATATTTTTGCTTACACTGTGTCACGTTATTTCTTTCGGTAATAATTTGAATAATCAGTAGAGTCAAACTCAAAATTACGATAAAAGAAGTATCTTCTAATTACAATAATTCATACATACATGCAATATATATAACATATATGTGTATGTATATATATGTATATGTATAAACATATATATATATATGCATGCATATATGTACGTATATATGTCTGTATATATATATATTATATATATAATATATATACACGTATATATGTATGTATGTATATATATGTAGATATATATATATATATATATATATATATATATATATATATATATATATATATATATATATATACATATATATGTATATGTGTGTGTGTGTATATATAGAGAGATAAATATATACATAGGGTCCGTAAGATATTTGAGGACAGGTTTATGTTTATAAGGAAAAACAGATATATAATAACTTTATATATCAAAAAATGCTATGAGGATAAAAATAAATCTTTTCTGTAATGTTATTCAACAAGTTATTCAATAAAGCCACCTTCAGCTTCAACAACTGCTTCTATATGAGATCTAAGTCATCTGAATGCTTAAATCAAGAGGTCTTAGTTCATTTTGGACAATACTCTGACTATGGCAGCTTTCATAGAATCTCTGGTGTTATGGGCATGTTCTCAACAACGCTCCAAATGTAATAGTCCAATGGATTGAGATCTGAGGAATTAGGAGGCCAAATATTAGGGGTTGTGTGATCATGAAAATTTTCAGCCATCCATTCCTGTGTTATTAGAGCCATATGTGATAGTGCAAAGTCTTACAGAAACACCTATGGCCTTCCATTGCTTACACTGTGTATCCAGGCCTCACAATTATTTCCAGGACTTCAATGTAGGCGGCAGAATTAACTCTAAGGCCTTGTGGAAAGAAGTAAGGCGGTATCATATGTTCTTCAATGCTAAAACCATGACAGTTGCAGGAAATTTTGTCTGCATAACACTTGAAACTCCAGAAGGGTCTGCACATAACCATTTATCATTCTACTGTTAACTTTTTGATCTTGGTTGAAATTTTTCTCGTTTGAGAAAAACCAAATCAAATCTTCTGCTGAATTTTTCAGTCTGTTTAAGAGCCTTTTAGACCTACTCTATTGATTTTCTTTTGCTTTCTCTAACAAATTGACCTTTCCTCATCATATAAGATTTATATCTGATGTCTTTGTTGACAACATTTCTGACACATGGAGATCTTTTGCAATTGACCTCATGGACTTTCTGGGATTGTAATCAATGGTCTGTTGAACTTGCTGGATAAATTCAGGTATTCTGATTATTTCAGTGCGTTTAGAATGTTTTATTATGCTTTGATACTGGTGATACCTATCCATCCTCAGTCTCTTACTCCTTACAAACTTTGTAGACGAAAGATCTGGCAACTTTTAAAAATCGAGATATTTCTAAATCGTTATGTTCAGCCTTTATAAACACAATAACAGAATACCTCTTCATTTCTTCAGTAAGCTGAGGGTCTGCCATTATTATTTTCTGAAACAAAGATTATACAGAGTTAATCAAAATTCAGCAGTGACCCCAAAAAGGTATGTCCTCAAATACCTTAAGCACCCTGCATATATATGCACATATATACATACATACATACATACATATATATATATATATATATATATATATATATATATATATATATATATATATATATATATAAAGTTAATCCAAACAAGAAAGCACAAAAAAACACAACAACGCGAGGACGTGGAACAAATATAGTATTATTGGACGCTCAGGAAAGAAGGAAAGAAGGAGGGTTTAACGTTTCGAGCGGAGCTCTTCGTCGGAAACATAGGAGAAGGAAAGATCCAGAGAAGGGAAGACAGAGGGAAAAATCGCCAACGGTACACACGAGGTAACATTTTGATGTGTGTGTGTGTCTGTGTGTGTGTGTGTGTATATGTTTGTATGTATGTATTAGATTCTTCATACATATGTTTTATTTTGTTCTAAACACATGATCATGAAAAATAACTGCCACACAATATTGACAATTATCTATCGATTGACAAATGTATATCGACTTCTTTTGTTCTACACAAATTAAACATTAAAACATATGTTGGTTCAATTTTATTTTTTACCTCGATTCAATACGTATATATATTTTTATAATACATAGTGTTCAGATAATTGCTTCTCCTGAACCAGAACATTGTTCAGCTCTGTTCTGTTGGTGACTCTCTGTGAATCAGAAATACGATCTATATTGCGGTATTGCTTCCGTATTGATGCTGCTATACGCACAAACATTGTGGCCTGCATAAGAGAATTAGCTTCCTCGTAACGGCAAATATTTTAGCTGAAATCACTTTACGTTCTACTCTTATGTCTGGGATACTGATATACTTTCTTATTTCTTTATTGCACACAAGGGGGCTAAACATAGAGGGGACAAACAAGGACAGACAAAGGGATAAAGTCGATTACATCGACCCCAGTGCGTAGCTGGTACTTAATTTATCGACCTCGAAAGGATGAAAGGCAAAGTCGATCTCGGCGGAATTTGAACTCAGAACGTAACGGCAGACGAAATACGGCTACGCATTTCGCCCGGCGTGCTAACGTTTCTGCCAGCTCGTCGTCCTAATATACTGATACACTTTCTACTCTAGGCACAAAGCCCATGGGATACTGATATTGTTGTTGCTGTTTTTGGTGTAGTACACATACCCACACAAGTACACACACGTATAACAAGCAAGCGTGATGTTAATCCAGCTAATTGGAAAGGAGTCCAAAGCACAATCGTCAGCAGAATAAATACCCGTTGTGTCTTCTCTCTACCACCACTACATCAACGTTTCCTCCTCTGAACGAAGATTTGCACTGACTACTTCATATAGGTGCACACGATGCACCAGCTGTTTCTTTAAAGTATTATCTATTATTACCGGCAGCTGGTGAGGCCACATCTCTCTGTAATGCACATAGTATATATTACTCGGTTTCTATGGTGTATATGATCCCCCGTAGACGGGATACCGGCCTGTCACAGGATGTCTCATATTTACCAGCTGAATGAACTGGTGCAACGTGAAATGAAGTGTTTTGCTCAACAACACAACACATCGCCTAGTTCAGGAAACGAAACCACACTCTTCCGGTAATGACTCCTATACCCTAACCTCTATGCCACTCGCCTGCACATTTTCGCTCGCAATTGCGGGTGTTTCCACTCCATATTCCACCTTTTAGATTCTGGCTCCAAGTGATGGACTCAGGTCTCATCTCCTGTAATTATTATTCCTTCCGAGAAATATTTGCCTTCATCTTTATTAGAGCACTTGGTGGGCAGAATCATTAGAGCGTGAACAAAACGTCTTATGGTATTTAGACACGGGCCTTATATACAAGAGGAAGTCACAAATAACTTGTATTTTCGTGAAAACTTTCTTTAGGTTGGCCGCACTGCATTCATCGCTCTCATACTAAAAGGGGTACTCTTGGGGGTTATTTAACCGAAGTTTGACATTAATCGCTCCAGTTTTCTTTCTTGTATTTCAGAATAAACATGGTCACTCGATTGGCAGAGTGCACCAAGAAAGAACACGGTTCTGTGATCTGATTTCTCTTATTAGAAGGTGTGTCCGGGTCTGAAATTCATCGCAGGCTTTTAGTATAGTACGGGGACAGATCTCTACTGCGTAGAAGTATGTATGAATGGGTTGAGAATTTAGAAATGGCCGGGCAAGTGTGAAGCACGAAGAGGGAACAGGGCTCCTTCAACCTCCACCAACGACGTGAAGATTCAACAAGCTCCAGAGATGTTTGTGGCGAACTGTCAAGTGACCATCGATGAACTGGCGTGTTCTCTGCAAATTAGTTATGGTGCTGCTTACAAGATCATCCACGACAAGCTTTGTTTGAAGTGTTGATGAAAGGGAGAACGGTCGACAGTATCATCACTTCATTGAAGGCTGCCATTGTCCAAGTGATGTCAGAAATAAATAAGTATCATTTATTACAAGCATTTCAATGGTACCTTGTGAGTGGATTTGGTAGACGGAAACTGAAAGAAGCCCGTCGTATATATGTGTGTATATATATATATATATATATATATATATATATATATATGTATGTGTGTGTGTGTGTGGTGTGTGTGTGTGTGTGTGTGTGTACATGTTTATGTGTCTGTGTTTGTCACCCCAACTTCGCTTGTCAACCGATGCTGGTGTGTTTAAGTCCCTGTAACTTAGCGGTTCGGCAAACGATTCCGATAGAATTAGTACTAGTCGATTTGCCCGACTAAAGGTGGTACTTCAGCATGGCCACAGTCAAATGACTGAAACAACTAAAATAGTAAAAAGAGTATGTGTACAAATTTTATCTAAATACATTTCCATTTTGTTAGATAAATGTTGTTTTATTAGAGTATCAAACATGTCCTCAAATAACTCTATTACCCTGTGTTGTATATAAGTGTATGTGTGTGTGTGTGTCTATATACATATACATATATTATAAATATATATACACATACACACATATTATTACACATTATTATAAATATATATACACATACACACATATTAATACACATATTATAAATATATATACACATACACACATATTAATACACATATCATTATAAATATATATACACATACACACATATTAATACACATATTATTATAAATATATATACACATACACACATATTAATACACATATTATTATAAATATATATACATACACACATATTAATACACATATTATTATAAATATATATACACATACACACATATTATTACTCACACATATTATACACACATACACACACATATTTACATACATATATGTATACATGCAGGTATAAAATATTTCATCGATTGGGTAATTAATGAGAATGTCTACAGTAAAGGTATATTGGTATACATAAGTACGTATCGTATATTTTTGAACTATGTATATATACATTCATATACACATATAGTGTAATGGAGCCGGCAAATCTGTTTAATTAATTTAAACCACGCTAACAACAAATGAAAATATTCCTTCCAAGTTTAGTGACTGCAAAGATCAAACATAAGAAAATATGATTTACAGAAACGTCAAGATGAAAATGAGGTTGTGTAAGACACTGAAGGAGATCGATAGAGAATTTTTGAGAAAGAAAAAATGGTGGGGTGGTTGAAGCAGTTCTACTTTATTTATGTGTATGTTCCACATTTTCTCTTTTGATTTTGTTTTGGCCTCTATTTTAATGACTGCCATAATTTTCTTTGGTAATGTGTATTTGTGTCTGAGGATATGACAGTTATACATACATACATACATATGCATATATATTTATATATAAAATATATATATGTATCTCTCTCTCCCTCTCTCTCTCTCTCTCTCTCTCTCTCTGTGGCTGTGTGGTAAGTAGCTTTCTTACTAACCACATGGTTCCGGGTTCAGTCCCACTACATGGTACCTTGGGCAAGTGTCTTCTACTATAGCCTCGAGCCGACCAAAGCCTTGTGAGTGGATTTGGTAGACGGAAAATGAAAGAAGCCCGTCGTATATGCGTATATATAATATATATATATATATATATATATATATATATATATATATATATATGTGTGTGTGTGTGTATGTATGTGTGTGTATATGTTTGTGTGTCTGTGTTTGTGCCCACAACATCGCTTGACAACCGATGCTGGTGTGTTTACGTGCCCGTAACTTAGCAGTTCGGCAAAAGAGACCGATAGAATAAGTACTAGGCTTACAAATAATAAGTCCTGGGGTCGATTTTCTCGACTAAAGGCGGTGCTCCAGCATGGCCACAGTCACGTGACTGAAACAAGTAAAAAGAATAAAAGAGTATATACATATATTAGAAGAAATAAGATACTCAGAAATCTGGATGGTTTTATATTTACAGATTTTTATTAATATGTCACATGTTTTTATAAATCATATATTAGTGCTTGCATCCACTCGAGTGGATCCTTCATATATTCTGCAATATATATATATATATATATATATCATACATGGAAAAATGCGAGCAAGAGAAATAATATTCTCAAGGTTATAAACCTGGAAAAGTACAAGACAAGTTGTTACATTTGAACAAGTTCAGGACAACTTATTACATCTGTACAGAACAAGAACAAGAACAAGTACAGAACAAGAAAATATTTTTACTTAAAATATTGTAACTAAGGATAAAATCTCAAGTAAAATATTTAGATTTAGAAAATATTAGCTTTTATTAAAACTAAATATCTTATTACAAGTTATTACTTCCATTTGTTATTACTTGTTATTACTTGTTTTAAAATTTTTTAAAAGTAACTCAATTAAAATATTTTTCCACTTTAAAAAATTCATTTTTTTTAGTATCAATTAATAATTAGAAATTTGAAAATAGGTTATTAAAAATAATAGTAGTACATAGTACAATAAATAGAATAATACAAAAACTAGTTATATATTACATTAAAATCTACCTGTAACGACAAATTCACTGTAAAATTTGCTTGAGTTATTATTGCCAAAGTTATTGCCAAGTCTTCACATTTTTATTCTTGACCCAATGCCTATTTTTTACATAATGAATTTGCCTACCATATATACTGTTCTACTTTGCATAAGACTTTAGCTATATTGGTAAGTATTCTAGTGTGCCAATATTTTTAACAAAATGATGGTACCTTTTATATTTTTTCCTTCTAGATCTAGATTTTTTTGCTATCACAGTTTTTGATGTTTTCCTTAAATTTTTCTACACTGACGAGAATGGTGATACATAACTTTAATTATTGTTATCCTAATTAATGTTTTCTCTTAAATATTTGTATTGCCCTTTGAAACGGTCGTATGTGGATATTAAATTCTATTTTGTACTTTTAACATCTCTTCTCCATTTTTATTATTTTATTATTGTTTATAGTGTTTTATAAACAATAATAGAGCCCCCACTACAAAATACGATGATTAAGTATTGAAATATCTCCAACAGGGCCAATGTTTCATCTGTAAAAAACGCAATGCGAAACATCCACTTATAAGTTGACAATTAATAGAAATTTACAATAGGTTGAAGTTGCCGAAAACTTTTGTACGGTACTGTATATACATATCTTCATGCATATATATGTACGTATGTATGTCATTATTTAGGTTTATTTCAAGATTTCTTACCAATAGAGAAAGCGCCGGTTTCTAACCTAGATCCAAGGTTCCTTCATTGGAATTACAACATCAGCAATAGGGTATGTATGTATGTATATATGTATGTATATATGTATGTATGAATGTATGTATGTACGTATGTATGTATGTATGTAAGTATGTATGTATGTATGTATGTATGTATGTATGTGTGTGTGTCGGGTCGCTCTTGAGTGTTACTGGTAACATGTAGTCAAGTACAACCTGTTGCATGGTCGAGTCGTCGGCAACTAAACTGGCAACCCCACCAGGTTTGCTTGGTAAGGTCGGTGATTGTTGGACACCCTGTGTGGCGTCTGAGTAGTCAACGGCCATCCAAGAAATATGTGTAAGTATGTATATATCGTTTTGGGTTTTTTATATTCTTTTATGTATATATATATATATA
Organism: Octopus sinensis; assembly: GCF_006345805.1. Taxonomy (NCBI): domain Eukaryota; kingdom Metazoa; phylum Mollusca; class Cephalopoda; order Octopoda; family Octopodidae; genus Octopus; species Octopus sinensis. Next base: position 22,456,667 of record NC_043002.1, on the reverse strand, counting down.
TAATATATATATATATATATATTATATATATATATTATATATATATATATGTATGTATGTATTTATATATATATGTATATTTTTACCTTTTAATGTATGTATGAACTGCCCCCACGTTGGACACCGGAATTATATTTAATCACTCTATGGAGCGTTTAGGTGTCGGTTTGTATCTGACAAAGGATAGCCTACCGTATGTGCAGGTAGTAGTTCTTTAACCTTGTTGATAATGTAACTAGGAGAAGGAAATCTCCAAAATAAAACCTGAGGCCTTGGAAGTTCCCAGTCTTGTCAATTATCATGTCACACCGGCGAATGTCGTCTTGGATCAATAGGTGGTGGCTAATGCAGTGCAAGCTACACCCACTGAAGATTATTCATCTCCACAGGTACTTCTTGTACACCAAATTTTAATGATGTATGCATATATGTATGTATGTATGTATGTATGTATGTATATGTATGTATGTATGTATCAATCTATTTTATTTATCTATCTGTCTAATTTTCCTGGAAAAAATTCTATTCGTATGTATACATATACATACGTATATTCATACATATTTGTATATTTTCGTACATTTTGTAACTCCTTCGTGAAAAGTGTTTTATATTCGGTTGCGTCCGTGTAGCGAATAAATAGTTAATTAAATTATAATAGGAATAAAGATTTATTTTTGAAACTGTTGTTGTTGTTATAAACACATTATTAAGAAACCAAACTTGGGAGTGTTTGAATAAGTTGTAGCCTCGGGGTTGAAAAATTAACATAACATCGGCAAGAAACAAGGATGGTTGATATAGGGGAGGGACAATAAATCAATGCAACGACAAGGCGCTTTTGCAACATAACACAATGCAACACACCTCTCTTCAAATTCAATGCAAGTTTACCACTATTCTACAACACAAGAAAAGCAAAACATTGTCTTACACCGAAATAAAATAAGGAAATAAATGAATAAATAACGGGCAACCAGCATAAATAACAATCAAACTCCTTAAAATTTCAAGATTGTTACACTTCGATATTTTTGATATGTATTTCAGATTCCCCTAATAATGTTTACAGTAAAATAAATACATTTCACAAACAACAAGAAGATGCCGTTAACAGCATCATTAGTATAAGATGCATCCATAACAACAACAACTACCACTACTACTACTACTACTACTACTACTACTACTACTACTACTATTACTAATACTACTGCCGCTACATCAACGATATTAACCAGAGGGGTGTGTAGTCACACAAGGAAAAATTACAACAAAAACTATTATGACAAAGCCAGTTATTAGTGCCAACAGCATCAGTAACGATGAGAGCAACAACTACAACAGCAAACCTCAACAACATCAACAACAGTTACGTCAACAACAGCAATAACAACGACAAATATAAGAAAAAAAGCAACAGCAACTACAATAGCAACATCAACATCAATAGCCAACACACAGCAGCAACCTAACAAGACGAAGAACGCCTCATGAAAATTTGAAGTAAATATGAAAAATCTACTCAGCGCTATCTTTGATGCTTTTCTTACAAGTGAGAATATTGCATGCCGGGAAAATTTTCTACAGAAAGCCGCCATTTTGTTATCGCTGTTTTATGTTTTATAGCTTTCTCTCTTTCTTTCTTTCTTCCTTTCTTCTTTTCTTTCTTTCTTTCTTTCTTTCTTTCTTCCTTTCTTTCCTCCTTTCTTTCCTTCTTTCTTTCTTTCTCTCTTTCACCCTTTCTTGTTATTCCCTCTGATATACATTGTTTAGTTATTTGTATTTCCTATTTTGTGTTTATTATTGTTGTTGCTGCAACTGTTGTTCTTGTTGTCATTGTTGTTGTTGTTGCTGCTGTTGTTGTTGTTCTTCTTCTCCTTCTTCTTCTCATGCTACTCATTCACTATTTCTTTCTTCCTCCTTTTTAAAGTATTCGTTATTTATTACTCGCGCTTCTTCAGTGCGCTGCTCTCGCTAATATTTTGTTATTGTTATTATTGTTGTAGTTGCTGCTGCTCCTTCTACACCTCCTCCTCTTCTTATTCGTAAACCACTTTCTCCAGTACCACCACCACCACCACCACCACCTCCTTTTTACATCTCATACTTTTCTGTTTTTCATCTTCTTACTCTTCCACATTCTCCTACTTTTCCCGAACTTTCGTTTCTCTCTCTCTGCCTTTCTCTCCTACACTCCCTCTCTCTCTCTCTCTCTCTCTCTCGTTCTCTCTCTTCCTTTGCAATTACTCTTCAAATATATTCTTCATTCTGCTTACCAACTTCTCATTCAGGAATACAAAAACAAATATTTTTATTCTCCTCCAAAAATTCTCCGTGTCTTTCTCATATTATCAATATTCACATTCTTTCATATTTTATTTTCGC
>NC_043002.1:22426779-22449279 GCF_006345805.1 Octopus sinensis | reverse complement strand
TGTACATATATATATACATTATATATATATATATATATATATATATATATATAATTATGTATATATATATATAATATATATATATATATATATATATATGTATGGATATTTATATGTTATATATTATATGTATACACGGATAGATAGATAGATAGATAGATAGATAGATAGATAGAATAGATAGATAGATATAACGCAAATCGACTTCGACATACATACAAGCATACATACATACATACATACAAAAACTTTACTAAAAATACTCATGCAAACACACACTCTCACACATAGAAGCACTCACGTGCGCACACACTTACACACACACACATACGCGCACATTCAAACACACACACACACACACACACACTCGTACATACACACACTTCAGTGATTCCAAAACTAAACGGAGCAGTGACCTGTGAAATATATTACTTGCCATCATCACTTGCTAACATTATATGTTATATGCATCCTAAGTGCATTATAAGCTGGATGCATTATAAGTGGCATGTGTACATTACAAGTGATGTGTGCACCTATTTCTGATTCTGAAAATTGCATGTGTATAACAAATACTTTGTGCAACTGTACCATTTTCTGAAAACGAATTTATGTGCATCAACAGCATAGTGTGCACCTATTTTTAATTCTGACAAGTGCCTCTGCATAGCAGGCTCTGGTGTGTCTAAGCTATTGTTTGCTCCGGTTGTAGGTGCATCAGATATGTTGAGAATATCTATTTATGTCTTGGATGTATGTAACAATATGTGCAATTATTTTCTGCGCTTGCATTTGTAAATGCACAGTGCAAGTCATGTGTTCAGTTATTTTGCATTCGACTAGTGGTGTATATGCACCGGAAATGCAATACGCAATAGTAATTTTACATGCTTATATACTAGTTACGTATTGATGTGAAGGCGCATGGTTCAGTGGTTAGAGCATCGAGCTTACGATCGAATCCCGGACCGCGCTGTGTGTTGTGTTCTTGAGCAAGTTCTACCCTCATGTCAATTCCAATTTCTCCAACGAATTTCTTAAACCAAGTTGTTAATGCTTCCATTGTCCTTCTAACTACTAGATGACAGTTACCTTCTTCAATGCCAATATTCGTGCAATCTTCAGGCGGCGAGCCGGCAGAATCGTTAGCACGCCAGGCAAAATGCTTAGCAGTATTTCATCTGTCTTTATGTTCTGAGTTCAAATTCCACCGAGGTCGACTTTGTCTTTCATCCTTTCGAGGTCAATGAAATAAGTGCCAGTTACGTACTGGGGTCGATATAGTTGACTTGCCTCCTTACCCGAAAATCTTCATGGTCTTGTGCCTAGAGTAGAATTAAACATTGGTGCAATCTTATCTTTTAGTGGCTTGTAGTTCTCAATCGTTTCTAGTTCTTTATCACCCACTTGTACCCCCCCCCCCGGTTAAATAGCAATATCTATGACATTGGTTTCCTTCATCATTTAATCAACTGCAACAATTCCCGCCTATGAGCATCAATCATTGAATCACACTGGATTGTAAAATCCTACAAGATATTATACAGAGGCGCAATGGCCCAGTGGTTAAAGCAGCGGACTCGCGGTCGGAGGATTGCGGTTTCGATTCCCAGACCGGGCGTCGTGTGTGTTTATTGAGCGAAAACACCCAAAGCTCCACGAGACTCCAGCAGGGAGTTGTGGCGACCCTTGCTGTACTCTTTCGCCCCAACTTTCTCTCACTCTTTCTTCCTGTTTCTTGAGTAACGATGCGATGGGCTGGCGTTCCGTCCAGCTGGGGGGAACACATACGCCATAGAAACCATAGAAACCGGGGAACCAGGCCCACGAGCCTGGCTAGTCTTGAAAAGGGCGCATAAGTAAATAAACAAGATCTTATATTCATTATTGGAGGTCCGACGTGGACTTAGTTTTAATCTTTCGGGTTCAGTTAGATAATTACCAGTTATACAATTAACTAGCCCCTTCTACAATTTTTCAGGCTTTGTGTTTGTAGTAGAAAGGATTATATTTCGTCACGCGTATAACGTATTTAATCACGTTATACTACGATAAGTGCTGGTTTATTTCTTGATACTTTGTTGTGTGCTAAAATTTTTATTTTTGGGAAGTTGATGGGAAGTTGATGACAGAGGCAGAAATATTTGTGATGGTGGTGGTGGACGAGGAAGAAGGCGATGAGGAGGGGGAGGAGGTGATCATCGTCGTTGCCAGGGCTGTGATCAGCAGTTGTTGGCAGTGGTTGCGGTGGTGTTGGCAAAGGTTGTGGTTGTGGTGATAGCTTTGATGGCGTTTGTGGTTGGGAGATGATGGAGTTGCGCTGAAGATGATTAAAATTGGGTTCAAGTCGATCTTGTGATCGTGGTGGTGGTGGTGGTGGTGGCGGCTGCTGCTGCTAATTATGTCGATTGTGAAGCTGCAATTCCCCTATGATGATAAAGACAACGATAGTGAGGCGGAGGAAGAATAGGAGAATGAGAGTGGTGGTGGTATTTGTACTGATATTGGTGGTATGATCGATGGTTCACGCTTCACCTGGCCAAAAATGAGAGTAAATTGATAAAAACGATTGTTGCTCATGTTGCCGTCGTCGTTGTTGCATTTACCAAATTGTTGTTCTCAATGGTGGAGATGTTCTTTGTGGTCGTCTACGAAGAAGTGGTGGTGGTGGCGGTGGTGATAATGGTGGTGGTGGTGGTGGTAGTGGTGGTCTTGGTGGTTGTGGAAGTGGTAGTGGTGGTGGTGGTGGTGGTGGTTTTGGTGGGGGTGGTTGTAGTGGTGGTGGTAGTAGTGTTAGTGGTGTTGGTGGTGGTGGTGGTGGTGGTGGTGGTGGTGGTGGTGGAGGTAGTAATGGTGGTGGTCGTGGTAATAATGGTGGTGGTGGTGGTGGTAGTGGTGGTAATGGTGGTGGTGGTGGTGGTAGTGGTGGTGGTAGAGGTGGTTGTAGTGGTGGTTGTAGTGGTGGAAGTGGCGGAAAAAGGTGATGGTAGTGTTGATGGTGTGTAATGGTGGATAGGTTTGGCATTGCTGTTGATAGCAGAAGTGGCTGTTGCGGCGGTGGTACTGCAGCTGCTGATGGAGCTGGTAGTTGTTATGGTGGTGATGCTATTGTTGTTATTGGCAGTGGTAGTGGTAGTGTTGGTGGAAATGGTAACAATATTTATAGTAACACTATTACTGCAGTGGAGGCATGTGGCTTAGTGCTAAGGGTGTTGGAATCATGATCGCAAGATTGCAGTTTCGATTTCTGGACCGAACGATTTGATGAGGTCTTCAGCAAAACACTTCATTTCTCGTTGCTCTAATTCAGAGGTCGGTGAACCGGGGCAAATTACCCCGGGTGTAGTAAAAATGAAATCCTTGATGGTAATGAGGATTCATTAGACATAAGCAAAATTATATAAAATACGTGTTTCTTGTTATCTATGATTTTCTTCCTTTCGAATCAAGGTGGCTAACTTTGGCGTAAATAAATATATTTTGGGTAATTGGTTAAAAAAGTACCCCGACCTCTTCTCTAGTTCACTCAGCAAGCAAAAGTGAGTGACATGGAGAAGTCACGACATGCCTTGCAAGCCTGTTTTGGATTGTGGACCTCTTGAAAATACAACCAGAAAGGAACTTTTGGAATGAGGGGCATTAGCCCTACGCTGGTGATGGATATTACTATTGCTTTTTTGTTGTTATTGTTGTGGTACACATAGATTGTTCGCCACTTATACACACAAACCGCTACAAAATCAGTCACCCACAGAGAGTATAATAAATTTTATATCGTAAATAATCTCACACATACACATACGCGCACACAACTAACTGCGAACTGGTACAGAAAAGAACTGAAGTGTGCAGAAACACACACATTCATTCGTACTATACATAGATTCAAACAAGTATACATAGATGTGGAGGCTAACACAGATGTATACACATATTGAATTAGAGCTACTCGTGTTAATGAGGAAGCTTTTTATTTGGTTACTGGATCACATCATGTTCTGCCTAGGTCCTGGTTTGTGTCTAATATAAATAACGATTACTATCAAGTTCTCTTCGCATGCAGGATGGTGAGAAGAGCTTCTCTTCTAATAAGTGACCAACCAGGCGCAAAAAATCATGGAGAACTTTTAATCTTATATACATTCTTTATATGTATTCTCATATATAGTCATTATATTTGCACACACACACTCACACACATGTACATATATGGACTTACTCTTCCTCTCATATTGCATATATATACATATATATATATATATATATATATATATATATATATATATATATATATATATATGTATGTGTGTGTGTGTATAATCGTTTATATCTGTATATATGTACATATGTATGTATGTATGTATGTATGTATGTATTATGTATGTATGTATGTATGTATGTATGTATGTATGTGCGTATGTATGTATGTGTATAATACCTCATCAACATTCTCAGGTCTAAAGTGATAAACAAGCCTCAGTTAAACATCCACTAATGTTATAGCGCCTGAAGAAATGAATCCATGAAGATGATCTACCAGATGCCCACGGATACCTCGCACTACGCTGCAATCATCTTAGGAACAGGGACTGTTATCTTAATAGACATGTGATTTGTGGAAACGCTTGTAGTGATGCATTGAAATATTTATAAATTCCATCCAAGGATTATTGTTATTGTTACTATATTTATCCTACATTAGATTGGTACAGCTCGGTGCAACCCACCAAAACTGGTTCACCAGTCAGCATCATTAAACTGTGACCGGTATAATGGAATAAGAGCTTTATTTGCATATTCAAAACTTTTCTCGCACGAAATCATGATATCAAGGTAACTGACATTCCTCCTTGAAATTTTGCAGAGGCAAAACGTAATCCTTATTTCACTTAGTTTTTTTTTCTAGCCATGCCTATGAAAATATAGTGTTAATTTTTGTAGCTACGAAATGTTTTAACTCCTATTTTTAGCAAAGCTGGTGTTTTTTTTAAAAAGTGCCCGTATTATATATAATTATGTTATATATATCTATTAATTTTGCCTATACGGTTTTAACTTGCGGCCACTAACATTGATATCTCTCGTGAGTATGAATGTTCTATTGGCACGGCTTTTAAGCTAGCTCCTGTGGAAGAATCTTCATTGAGCCTTAGACCCAATAATGACACCTCCACCACCATCACCACTGTCTTTCACATCGCCTACTCTCACCGTCATCTCTGACCGCCACCACCACCACCTCCACCATCACCACCCCTCTGTCACAACTACAGCTCATATTATTACTATCACAAAAGGGTTAAATTTGTGTGTTCATTCAGTATATTATTCAGCATGTTACTTTAGTGTTTAGTCACTCTTTCTCTCACACACCCACTCTTTCTCTCTCTCTCTCTCTCTCTCTCTCTCTCATATTAGTCTCCCTACCACCATCAACACAATTACCTTTAATAAAGCATCATCAATGCTCCCTAAATTTCTTTGTCTTTCTCTCCTTTTCTTTTTCTTTCTTTCTCTCTCTCTCTCTCTCTCTCTATCTGTCTCCTTCACCACCCTCACCTACTATTCCAATCATGAGGAATTGTAGGAGTGTCATTGAATAGTAAAAGACGAGGTCAAAGTGTGACACACTGACACATTGAACGTTCTGTCTGTGTGTGTATAAAAGATTATAACGGCCATATTTTTCAACTGATTTTCTCCAAACTAGGAATATACATTAACTATGTTCCAGGGATGATTTTAGATTCTTAATTTTTTTACATAATGAGTAATGGGCGCTCTGGGGGCAGAAAGCACCCATTCCTGGGTTACGTGGAGTAGAGAAGTAACTTTTTGCGAAGTAACTTTCAAAAATTGATTATCTCCCATACATGCACTGGTCATAAAAAAGTTTAAAATGTTGCTTTTTATATTACATTCACTTTGAAAGTTTTTAAAAAATATTTACTTCTGGTTTTCTAACGCCAGTGACGTCTATATCTCTTTATCTATATATCTATATTCCTCTTTATATCTATATATATATCTCCTTGTATCTCTCTTTCTACATCTTATCTATCTATATCTTATTTGTCTAACTAGCTAGCTTTCTGCATACCCCCCTCTCTATATCTCACTCACTTTCTATTGTTTTCACTTTCATTTTTCAGACGATATTGTTTTCACTTTAAGTTCAATTGCTATTGCTTTCACTGTAAGTTTTCAATCGCTATTTACAAACATCAACGACAAATTACTCACAGAGAGAAGTTCACAATTACTGATGAAAGTAATACCCGTTCGCTTCGTTAAATTTGCCTACAAATTTCTTATTTACTTTTGCAACGTTTCGTATTTATTTTTTGTTGTTGACGGAATTACTGATAAAAGTAAGTTCATAATTTACTAACAGAAGTAATTTCAAAAATTTCCCTTATATCTGTACTCTTAGTTAATTTCCCTAAATGTCTCTTATTTACATTTGCAACGGTTTTGTGTTTTTTTTTTGTTGTTGTTAACGGTTTTTTTTCTGGTTCCTTCGACACTGGTACTTTGGGTTCACTAAGTGACAAATTTCACTTCAACCTGTACAATTATTTATTTTCCGTAAAAGTTTACTATTTTTACTTTCTGCTCGTCGTATAAAGAAATATAATTTCCATTACCCAGTTATTTCATTATTTACTTTCTTCTGCGCTCGTGCATTTCTGTTTACGTATATAACCATGCCTAGAAGCAAAGTATCAAATTTGTCTACAATGCTAAGGTCAGCTAAACGAATGTCGAGAGAAAGAGAGCAGCTGCAGAAAGAGAAGCGTACAAAGAAATGAACAGATTATGCACTACAAAAGCGAGAGCATCTCAAAGTGATGAACAGAAGTATACACGGATGACAAGGAATAGGATCTCCACGGCCGAACGAAGAGCAGTTATAACAGTTCAGAGAACTAACTTCTATGAAGCAGCTTTCAAATACGATCCGGCAGTTCATTATGCAGATAACACTAGATTTTCCATTGGTGCAGTGACAAATGTGTGCATACACTGTAAAGCAAGGAATTGGACTGGAGAGACACCTGCAATGTGCTGCAGTGGTGGAAAGGTTAAACTCCCTGCAATCCTCCAACCTCCTGAGCCATTGAAGAAACTGTTGTCGTCAACTGACCAAGATTCAAAGCATTTCTAAAACAAAATTAGACAATACAACGCTGCACTACAGATAACATCATATGGAGCCACAAGAGATTTAATCGAGGATTCATGCAAACTTTCGTGATCCAAGGTCAGATTTATCATTGCATTGGCACTCTATTACCTCCGCCAAATAAATCACCAAAAATCGCCCTTCCATTGTTTATAATCTGTACCTGTTTTTTGGTTACGAAATAAGCTAAATAAAACGTCTTTTTTATTAATTACGTGTATTTAGTTTATATAAATATATGAGTTGAAAACTTTCTTGTAACATTTCACTTAACGTCTATGTTGCATGCTGGCATGGGCTAGAGAGTTATTAATATAGAAAGTTGGTATCTCAGCTACTAGCAATTGAAACCTGCGTAATCTAGAAGGCGTTTTTAAATTTCATTATTCTCTTTAACCCGGGCAATGCTGGGTATTTCTGCTAGTATATATATATATATATTATATATATATATATATATGCATACACATATATATACACACATATATATATATGTGTGTGTATGTATAGTGTATGTGTGTTTTATGTGTGTGTATGTGTGGGTGTGGTGGGGGGCTCTATGTATATGTATCAGCGCCATACAGTTGATTGTTCAAGTGATTTGTTTCGCAACTCCGAGGTCCTTGTTTCAATCAAAACGGAATTAACTCATGCAACAGGCGTGAAAATGAATAAACGTAACTGAGTAGAAACCAGTCGGATGGACTGCACATGTAATATAAAAGAGATAACCTTGTCACGGATTCTCTCTGATATTTATGTTAAGGGTACACGTGTCTCTGCAATGCTCACTCACATGTATGTTAATTCGGGGACGAGTAACGGGATTAATCAAATTATTGAACCTTCATCTTCAAAACCGACAGAGAATCATCCATTCTGACAACCTCCAGCGATATTCTGAGCGTAGATTTGGCTTACAAATGTCTCGTAAGAAAAAAATGTAATAAAAGCTAATACTAGTTTCAGACGAAAGATTACAGCTAGCGTTGTTCTAAGTCTATATATACATATATACATATATATATGTCTATACACAAACTCGCATACTTATATATATATGTACATGCTTACATGTATATGTATACATATTTGTACATGCAAATATACATATATATGTGTGTGTACATATGTTGCATATATAATATACATATATATATATACATACCTATATCTATATAGATAATATATATATATATATCCACATACATAATATATATATTAGATAGATACATATGCCTACACATATATACACACACACACAACACACACATAATATATATATATATATATATATATATATATATGTGTATATATGTATGTGTATGTGTGTTTTGTATGTTTGTGTGTGTGTGTGTGCATATATATATATATAATTATCCACACACACGTATGAATCAATATTTGAATACATCACTAATTTTCATTAAAACAATTCTGTAGTTATAGCCCCTAGCGACGACAAGCTGGTCTAGTAATAAATAGATAAAAATAAAGATTAGACGAAGCAGTATTCCAACGAAAGAAAGCATTTCAACAGGCTGGGTAAAGTGAAAATGAAAAAAATGAGGCATGATCTCTGCTTCTCTCTCTCTCTCTCTCTCTCTCTCTCTCTTTGCTTCTTTCTCCTCTCTCTCTCTATCTCTCTCTCCCTTCTCACATTTTCTCGTGTAAGTTTGAACTAGAACAAACTCTCAGAGATAAAGGAATGAAACTGGCAGTGACTGTTGCATTGTCTTTCTGAACAAAGGGACACTATTTCACATAGACTCAACGTACTTACAGTTCAACATTCATCTCGGTTCATCGGTTCCGGATTCCGGTTACGTAACACGTACGATGCACAATGCATCTACCATCACGTGCACGTATTATTAGGAATGTATGTGTGCATATAGCCATGGAAAAGTCTACATGGAAATCTCTATATATGTTTACGTATATATTCACATATGAGTGTGTGTGTGTGTGTGTGTAGGCATGTAAATGTTAATGTTTATATGTTTATACGTATGTGTGTGTGTGTATGTGTGTATACAGTATGTATGAATTATATCTTTCTTTTTACTTTTTTCAGTCATTAGACAGCGGCCATGCCAGGGCACCTGTTTCAAGTCTGGTACTTGTTCTATCGGTCTCTATTTCCTGAACCCTTAACCTACAGGGACCTAAACGTACAAATATCGGTTGTCAAGCGGAAGTGGTGGGACAAACACACGTACAAACACACACACACGCACATATGCTATGGGCTTCTTTCAAGATCCGTCTACCAAATCCATTCCCGAGGCTTTAGCGGAAATCACTTGCCCAAGATGCCTCGCAGTAAGACTGAACCTCGAACCTTGTGGTTGGGAAACAAACTTCTAGCCGCACAGCCACGCCTGTATGTATACATATGTATATATATATATATATATAATATATATATATATATTATATATATATATATATATAATATATATTATATATATATATATAATATATATATATATATATATTATATATATATATATATGTATATATATATATAGATATATATATATATACATATATATATATATATATATATATATAATATATATATGTATATATATATATATATATATATATTATATATATATACATATATATATATAGATATATATATTATATATATATATATATAATATATATATATATATATATATATATGCTTATGTATCTGTGTATGACCGATTAATAAACGGAATACCTACCAAACGTTTTGATGTTTGAAAGGAATATTTATTTTTGTTGTAAATATAAACCAGGTGCCACGCACAGATCCTTCAAGGGTTTTATTGTATATTTATTTAACACCAAGCATAGTTGTTATTTATCAGAAATACTCAACTCCTTGCATAATTATCGTATATTTTACTTCTGTTTTACTTTTTATTGCGTTTTATTTTGCTTTAATACAAACTAAAAAAAAATGTCATTACAGATGTAATAAAAGCAGATTGCATGTTTTTGCTTTCTGTAAGATCTTAACTCTCTGTAAAATATTAAATTGGTAACATCTTTATACTCTATATGATCTTCAATTCTGTAAGATCTTAAATTTAATCTATCTTTAGAGATTTTCTTACCTTGTTTACGTTTGGAGCATGTCCCCACCCCTAATAATATCAAATTTTGATTTTCTTAGAAAATCTGTATGAATTCTGTATAACTTTTACAGAAGAAGAGGGTTTTCAACGACTTTTTTTTGTCCAGATTGAAGGCGTTACTGTGTAAGAATATGCTTGTTGCTAGGCGGCGCGCTAGACTGCGAGCTGGCAGAAACGTTAGCACGCCGGGCGATATGCGTAGCCGTATTTCGTCTGCCGTTACATTCTGAGTTCAAATTCCGCCGAGGTCGACTTTGCCTTTCATCCTTAATCCGTCTGTCTGTCCTTGTTTGTCCTCTCTGTGTTTAGCCCCTTGTGGGGATTAAAGAAATAGGTATTTCGTCTGCCGTTACGTTCTGAGTTCAAATTCCGCCGAGGTCAACTTTACCTTTCATCCTTTAGGGAGTCGATTAAATAAGTACCAGTTACGCACTGGGGTCGATATAATCGACTTAATCCGTCTGTCTGTCCTTGTTTGTCCTCTCTGTGTTTAGCCCCTTGTGGGGATTAAAGAAATAGGTATTTCGTCTGCCGTTACGTTCTGAGTTCAAATTCCGCCGAGGTCAACTTTACCTTTCATCCTTTAGGGAGTCGATTAAATAAGTACCTGTTACACATTGGGGTCGGTTTAATCGACTTAATCCGTTTGTCTGTCCTTGTTTGTCCCCTCTGTGTGTAGCCCTTTGTGGGCAGTAAAGAAATAAGAATATGCTTGTTGTAAAAATCTTTATTATACTTATTATAATCTTTATTACACATTCAGGCAGAGAATTCTCAATCGAACATCATAGTAGATGAATAAAAAAGGAAGCAGTCGACATCACAAGCAAAATATCTCACTTATTTCCGGAAAATATAAAAAAACTGAAGTCTCTTCAATGTTACAATTCAAAAACATATATTCTAATCACTATTTACTTTTCAAAATGGCTACATCTTGGGGCAAAATTTGCACAACAAAACTCTGAAGATACGGTGGCGTGGGCTTTCTAAAATCTGTTTTAAAGTATTTTGTGCATTGTTCTTAGAGGAAATCAAAAATAAGTTTGCGATGGAGTGACTTCTGTCACAAGGAGTTACAGTAGTCAATTTTCTCTCATCGCTTGAATTGAGAATTATTTTCTTCATAGAGCCACATTTTTTTTCATAACTGTTGACTTTGTTGGGTTTTTTTCTCAGTTTTATTGCTGACATTGTGTAGTGAACGTTAACTAAAGATCGTCATTTCAGGTCTGTTTCATAGACTAACAGCTTCAAGCGAAACTAGTAAACTTTTACTTTATTTAAACGGAGCCATTCTTCCTGAAAAATATAGAAAGAAGACACTGCAGTATATAGTTATATAAAGAAATACGCAATAAAGTACGCTGAAAACAGAATTTTACTTATAATAGAAGATAGAAAGAAAATTAGAACTGAATATATATAAACATTGAAATTCAACTCCCAAAACAAGATCGCGTGGTTATAATCGTTACATAACAAACTTTGGTGAACTCCATAATAAATCAATGGATCTCGCGTCATTTTCGACAAATGAGTATTTCATTCGTTCGATCAATGGTACCAGATACTCACTGTGTTGTAAAGCGGCTTATACACAAGGTATTTCCAACCATGACATTATGTATTACTAGGCTAGCTCTTTCATCTACAGACACAAAGAGCATAGTTTTCGTATCACAAGGTTTAATTCAAATATTTAGTCTGAACTGAGGCATGCTCACTGATACGCAGTTTCGAAACGAACTTGGATCCCATAGCTTAAGAACAAACTAATAAAGCGGGTTATAAATCGCTCATATTTTATTACACTATCGTTGAATTTGAGTAGAATGTAATTTTACCCATACACCACAAACGCTATCAAATCTACTTAGAGACACAGCTCTTTCAACAATCTAGTCAATATGAGCTACATAGCTGAAGACATCATCTATAAATGTGTATTCAATACTAATAGCATTTCTGTGAAAATTACGTCCAACAGTTTTAAATCACGATACAATTTGCATACGTATTCACTTACACATGTAAAAACTCGAAATAAATGATCCACGATCAAAAAAGCAATATGTACGAGATTATGGATAATTTGATTCGACCTTTTACATATCTAAGTGAATACGTGTGTGAAATTTGCGTTTGTATATGTATATATACATACATATGTATGTATGTATGCATATATATATGTATGTATGTATGTATTTATGTAAGTATTTTTATACGTATATATGTATATGTATATATATATATGTATATGTATGTGTATGGTATCTATGTGTGTGTGGGTGGGTGTGCGCGTGTGTAAAGGCGCGTGGATTAGTGGTTAAGTGTGATGCACTCATGGTCATAAGATCGTGGTTTCGATTCTCAGAACGGTTGCTCATTGCGTTCTTGAGCAAAGCATTTCATTTCACATTATTCCAGTCAATTCAGTCGCCAATGTGCAACACTGTGGCGGACAAGTTATCCGCCCAGGAGGAATGTTGGCCTGCTCAAATAGCCAGCTAAATCAATCTAAAGTGCATAGTGAATAGTGATGTATAACAACATCTCGTAGTCTGATCGATCAGGGGATCACGCGATACACACACACACACATACACAAACATACCGGGGCTGAGCCATTCCTTACGCTGCTTCATATTGATGTACAGACACCATTTTTCGTCGCCAGTTACGATTCTGTAAAGAAATCGTTGCTTGTGTCCATGAGTTGAGCGGTGACGAGCAAGCAAACCAGAGGAGATTGTGGCTCGTTGGTTTTTGTTGTTGTCACTTAAAGCACCCGGAACCCATGCTCCATACTTCTGAACCTTTCCCATCGAGTGAAGATGCTTCTCTATAGCAGTGTGGGATCATTCCATTTTCTCTGCTAGTTCATTTGTCGTTTCACGAGAATTTTCGTGCAAAAGTTGGTTTGATCGCTCTTCATCGAACTCAACTGGACGGCTAGAACGAGGTGCGTTTTTGAGGTCAAAATTTCCATTTTTGAACTTAGAATACCAATCACAAGCGATTCTTTCAGCTATGGCACCCTCTCCATACACAGCACAAATGCCGCGAGCAGCTTTTGCGGCCTTAGAACATTGATTAAAAGTAAAAGGAGGTGTCGAAAATGCTCGTTTTTCTTAACTTGACATTCCATTTTAATGATCTGAAAATAAACAAAAATTAACTAAAATAAACTAGAAATGAAAATAGATTCCAACATGATTCAAAATAGAATTCTCGAAAAAGATAGATCCAAAACTTAAAAACGCAATAAATTCAAAATTTTAAAGGAAACGGTGGGAACTTAGTTTACAACCCAATATATATATAAATATATATATATATATATATATATATATATATATATATATATGTAGGTCCCGGTTGATTCGCGGGTTAACCACAGTAAATAGGTACTCAATACATAGCAGAGTAAAATTAATTTATTATATAGAAGGAGCTTCTACAGGACTAGAACTGTTTCATTCAAGAGAAATCTTCAGGAAGCGCTTCCTGAAGATTTCTCTTGAATGAAACAGTTCTAGTCCTGTAGAAGCTCCTTCTATATAATAAATTATATTATATATATATATATATAAATAAATATATAATATATATTATATATATATAATATATAATACTATATAGATATATATTATATTAAATTAAACCACTATTAGGCAAATAATAATAATTATATATATATATATTTAAAATTTATAAATTTAAAATTTTTACTTTAATTTAAATATTTAATTTG
The DNA here is from genome assembly GCF_006345805.1 of Octopus sinensis. Lineage (NCBI taxonomy): Eukaryota > Metazoa > Mollusca > Cephalopoda > Octopoda > Octopodidae > Octopus > Octopus sinensis. The sequence continues at coordinate 22,435,199 of NC_043002.1, read as the reverse complement.
GAATTTTATATTTTTTATATTTTATATTTTATATTTTTTAATTAAGTTTATTTCTATGTATTGGCTTATGATTTTCACTGTTTGATTTGCCTATAGTGGTTTTATCTCTAATTTAATATAATATATTTATACTATAAAATTAGATAATCCTAAATCAATTTTTCCCTGTAAGTTGGATTTACTCCCTAATATTATTATTATTATTATATATATATATATATATATATATATATAAATGTACTTTTAATCTTTTACTTGTTTGATTCATTGAATTATGGCCAAGCTGGAGCACTGCCTTCTAAAATCAGTCATACACATTGATCCCAGTACTTCAGGTCTAGTGCGTCGTCTCTCCTCCCTTTCGCCGAACCGTTAAGTTTCAGGGATGTAAAAAAAAAAGAGTAACAGTGGGAAAGCAAACACACACAGACACACACACACGCACACACACACACAAATCAAACACACATACACACACACATGCACGCACGCACGCACACATACACGCACATCACACACAGATGCACAAACACGTACGTATATAAGTTTTCTTTCACGTCAGAAGCCCCTTCAAACAAAATTGTCTTTAATTTTCCTAAAGTTGGTCTAGCAGATATTATTGAGGGCATTTTCATTGATTGTTACATTCAGATTTTAATCACCACTACTAGGACATTTTATGTGCTAATCGCATGTGTAACCTCGGTAAATCAGTCTTTCAGCTCGTGTTACTCTTTATGTCATTCTCTATCTATCTATCTATCTATCTATCTATCTATCTATCTATCTATCTATCTATCTATCTATCTATCTATCTATCTATCTATCTATCTATCTATCTATCTATCTATCTGTGTTTGTCTGTCAATTTGTCTGTCTGTGGGTCTGTCTATCTGTCTGACGGTCTGTCTTTTTATCTATCACTCGATCTATCTATCTATCTATCTATCTATCTATCTATCTATCTATCTATCTATCTATCTATCTATCTATCTATCTATCTATCTATCTATCTATCTACCAATTTATTTATTTATCCGTCTGCCTACTGTCAGCGAGTCTTTGTTTGTCTATCTGTCCGTTGTCTATCTGTCTATCTATATATTATACTATCTATCTATCTATCTATCATCTATCTGTGTTTGTCTGTCATTTTGTCTGTCTGTGGGTCTGTCTATCTGTCTTACGGTCTATCTTTTTCTCTATCACTCGATCTATCTATCTATCTATCTATCTATCTATCTATCTATCTATCTATCTATCTATCTATCTATCTATCATCTATCTATCTATCTATCTATCTACCAATTTATTATTATCCGTCTGCCTACCTGTCAGCGAGTCTCTTGGTTTGTCTATCTGTCCGTTGGTCTATCTGTCTATCTATCTATCTATCTATCTATCTATCTATCTATCTATCTATCTGCATACATATATACATACACCCACTCGCACACGCACATACACACATATATATGTATGTCTGTATATTGGTATGTATGCATGTGTGCATACATGCATGTATGTATGCATGTAAGTTACGTGTATGTACGTTTGCTTGCATGCATGCATGTATGTATGTATGTATGTATGTATGTATGTATGCATGCATGTATGTATGTATGTATGTATGTATGTATGTATGTATGTATGTATGCATGCATGTATGTATGTATACATGTGTACGTTTATCTATCTGCCTTTGGTGTACTCAGACACTCGCACGTTAATTTTACGAGCAGACAGTTCTGCTGATCCGATCAACTACAACGCTCCTCGTCGTAACCGACAGAGTGCCAGTGTCTGTGTACATATCTCTCTCAATACATACATACATACATACATACATACATACATACATACATACATATATATATATATATAGGTATATATATAATATATATATATATATATATATATATATATATATATATATATATATATATATATATATATATATATATATATATATAGTATATACATATATATATATATATTCATGCATTTACATATACAGAACCTGTGTCTGTAAATATATGTGTACGTATGTGCTTCCGTTTAGCAGAGTACATAAAAATACACAAACGAGTACGTAAATAATATAAGCCTGCTAATATGTAAGGTTATATTATATTTTTTATGAACGCATATATTGTCCATCTATCTCTGTGTATATGTACATGTAGATAGATAGACATATAGATAAAAAGATAGATAGATAGATAGATTGATAGATATATAGATAGATAGTTAGATGGATAGATAGATAGATAGATAGATAGATAGATAGATAGATAGATAGATAGATAGATAGATAGATAGATAGGTAGATAGACAGATAGATAGTTAGATGGATGGATGGATTGATAGATAGATATATAGTGTGAAATGGATAGGTAAATCGATAGGTAAATAGATAGATATAAATAGATAGATAGATAGATAGATAGATAGATAGATAGATAGATAGATGTGTATGCTTATATAAACTTACATGTATATATATATATATATATATATATATATATATATATATATATATATATATATATATATATATATATATATATATACATATATACACACACAAACGTATGTATATATGCATACATAAATGTATCTATCTACCTATCTCTGCTTCACTTTCTCTCTCTTCACACACACGTACTCATATATACATATACATATATGTATATATATTTATATCATACAATGATAAACAGATTGTAAGAAAATATATGGTGTAGTGTTTGTATCCATGTGGGCGTGTTTCTTTCTGTATGCGCATGTACAAGCGAGTGTATGTATTTGTATGTCAAAATGTGCCTCCTCTCAAAAGTCTTCTTCGTTAACAATAAGACATCCAACCAATACGACATAAAAGATATCAGTCATGTCTTAGATCCTTTGCATCTGATGCAATAATACATGATACGATATCTCATTGAATATCAAGACATGAAACTCACAAGTAGAATTGTTTGATGTTTTCGCATCGATTTTCATTAGCGTGTACACATACATACGCACACACACACACACACACACGCACACAACACACACACACACACACACACACACACGTGCAGGCACACACATTCAGTCTTCTACATACGTACGCATATATAAGTATGTGTGTGCGTGTGTAAGTGTATCTCTGTATATGCACACAAATACATGAATGCATATATATATACTTCCGTGTGTATGTGTGTGTGTGTGTGTATGTGTGTGTGTGTATGTGTTTGTGTGTGTATGTGTGTGTGTGCGAATAGATACTTTTGTGTAAGCCAAGAACTCACACTTAGATACAGTCAAACACTCACATTCATTTGTATATGTATATATATGTATGTGCGCGCACATATATTTATGTACTTGTATATTTGCATAAATATTTGTTTTTCTATGTGTGTATACATATATATATATATATATATATATATATATAGTTTGTTTGTGTGTATGCGTGTGTGAGTGAATGTGTGTGTTTGTGTGTGTGTGTGTGAGTATAAGTATGTGTAAGTGTGCAGATGCTTGTGTGAAGAGAATCTCTCTTCTGTCCTTGCAAGATGTCCCTGTATGATCGATATACCAGTATCGAAATACGCTTAACATAAGATTGGCTCTGACGAAAAGCTGCCTGTATACACGCGCACACACTCCTACACTCTCAAACACACTCACACTCAATGACACACATACACACACACACACATACGCATACACACGCAGACACATATACGCACATCTACGTCATACCTGCTCACAAACGTACATCCACACGGACATTGATTTACTCAACACATTTGCTCACACATATAGAAACCCAAAACATCTACAACAGAATACACACAAAGCCCCACACACGTAGACAGATATCCATATATTCACACACAGAATACGTACGTACACACATGCATACACACTCATATACATACACAAATAAACACTCACGTAGAATGCACACAAACGCAACATGCTTGAGTACGCATGCGCAACAATACACACGTATGTGCATATGTACACACACAATCACATATGCACGCGAACACACACCATACTCGTCACGATACATGCTTGAAGAGAGACAGATGGAACACCTACGCTGTCACTAACCCACTAGAAATAGCAGCCCATTTCTGCCAGAAATCACACCCTTCTCTTTTATAAAAAGTAATACATACTGGATTATGAAATTATGTATATTCACAATGCCCTATTAAAAAGTTGCAGCAGGGTCTCGATTGGAAGGATTCTGGTTGGAACATCTTCGATCATAGATGTTGTCTGTTACGGTTGACCTTGTATTAAATAAATATCAACAATAGGCGTAGGAGTGGCTGCGGTAAGGGGCTTGCTTACGAACCACATGGTTCCGGGTTCAGTCCCACTGTGTGGCAACTTGGACATGTGTCTCCTACTATAGCCTCAGGCCGACCAAAGACTTGTGAGTAGATTTCGTAGACGGAAACTGAAAGAAGCCCGTCGTATATATATATATTATATATATATATATATATATATATATATATTATATTATATATATATATACATATATATATATGGTGTGTGTGTGTTTGTTTGTGTGTTGTGTGTGTGTGTGTGTGTGTGTTTGTCCTCCCCCCAACATTGCTTGACAACCGATGCTGGTGTGTTTACGTCCCAGTAACTTAGCGGTTCGGAAAAAGTGACCGATAGAATAAGTACTTGGCTTACAAATAATAAGTCCTGGGGTCGATTTGCTCGACTAAAGGCAGTGCTCCAGCATGGCTGCAGTCACATGTCTGAAACCAGTAAAAGAGTAAAAAAGTAAGAGATATTAGGCACGGGCATGGCTGTGTGGTAAGAAGTTTGCTTTTCAATCACATGGTTCAATGTTCAGTTACATTCAGCGACAGTGTGAGAAAGTGTTTTGAACTTTAACCTCGAACCGACCAAAGCGTTTTGTTACTGAGTTTGAAGAAAGCAAGAAGTGCTCATGTCTTTTGCGGTCCGCCTGAAACTTGGTGAGCTTGAAATCGTTACTGTTCTATTTACATGCATACAGGAAGAACTAGAGCAGGGAGAAGATTCCAGAGGGCTATGTCAGATGAATAAGGACCGGGAATACTGGTGAGTGTGGTGCCTGAGGAGAGGAAGTTTGGACGCGGGAATGATGACAAGAGATGAAGAGATGTGTGCGTCAGGGGTTCCTGGATGGTGGAGGCACGAAAACAGGCAGCTCCGAGGAACCAAGACCATTACAATAACGATAGAAAAGACAGAGAGAAAGAGAGAGGACGGGAAGAGAGAAAAGAGGGAAAGAGCGAGAGAGGGAAAGAGAGGAGGTGGTGCCTCTTAGTGATCATTAGTGTTCCGTTTAAACGGCTACACAGATGAAACATAAGAGCTAGGAGGGGATTCTAGGAAGCTGATGCTGTAGGGGCCAAATACAGAAGGGAAATGGAAAGACAAATGTGCTGGGGATGCTTGTGTGATGGAGGTAGGAAACCATCCTGCTCCGTGTAACAGAGGTCATTATAGTAGCGACAGAAAAAACAGAGAAGACTAAAAATCATGTCTGTGAACCAAAGGCTGAAGTGGTCGAAAACGAATCACCCGAATGGGGCTTTCTCTGAATATTTGTGTGCGCAGCGGTAACCTTCCCAGATGAGTGGTATTAATGTTTGTAGTGTCACCATCAAAATGAAAGCAGCATGTGTTAAACAAAGGAAGAAGCCGTTGGACTGCTGAAAGAGTAATTTCGATGCACCAGTGGTTACACTAAACGTCAAAGTCGCCCAATAATTTAGTGACAGGGAGAACTACAAGGATACTAAGTCTAAAAGCAACCTTCTATTATTTTTAAGTGTGATACCGTTTAAGATATTCGAAGCTGCTACTCTCATCAATATATCGGTTGATGTGGATGGGTGGATCTATGAAATATTAGTTCGAAGATATTCAATAGGAGCCACATGTTAAACAAATGTCTTTCTATGCTCAACGCGGTGCCCTAATCTTTAGATTTGATCGATCTTAATGAGATGGCAGCAGAACAAAAGGTTGTCATTTCTTATGTTTTAATGGCGCTTAATTATAGTAGAAACTTTTCTATAGTTGCATATGTTTCTCAGAGCGGTATTGTTATTTTCCACCAGGTAGCTGTGACATCAGTTACCTTTTCAAACAACGCGGCATTGTTCTTTGTATGTCAGAATGTTAGGTCCTCGCATGGTTCCTTATCGATGACAGAGATATATGTGACCCTTGGATCGCAATTTGGTACAGAGAAAAACTCTCCGTAGAAAGTTAAATAATTAGGCAAGAAAATTTGTGTAAACTTTTCGAGATGATATATTTGTAGCTAAAATGTTTAAGACTAAGTTCGTAGTTTAATGCGGGAGAGTTTGACTCGGTGACGAGTAAACATCCTTGTTAGAACAGAGAGAGAGCAATTGTGAAATTTAGAGGTGTCCAATTTCAGCAGTTGTATAGCTTCATAAAATTTAGCTTCTATATCAACGATAACCTTGTTGTTAAATAGCTGTTTTAAGATGAACTTTGTGTAATGGGATTGGAATTAATTAGTTAATTGATGAATAGCCAAGAAAAGTCGACAGAAACCGAGACATCATAACTGTGAAACAGAATAACAGAGCCTCTTAACCATTGCTAACTGACTACGCCGATGTACTACATGCAACGCATGTGCACATGTATAAATATATTCTTTTCTTTTATTCTCGTATTTGTTTCAGTCATTTGACTGTGGCCATGTTGGAGCACCGCTTTTTAGTCGAAGAAATCGACCCCTGGACTTATTTTTTTGTAAGCCTGGTGCTAATTTCTATAGGTCTCTTCTGCAGTACTGCTAAGTTACGGGGACGTAAACACGCCAACATCGGTTGTCAAACGATGATGAGGGACAAACACACACAAACACACGCATATAAATTTATAAATGCATATATATATATGTATATATATATATATGTGTGTGTGTGTGTGTGTGTGTATGCAAATGTATATATATATATATATGTGTGTGTGTGTGTGTGGTGTATATACGCCGGGCTTCTTTCAGTTTCCGTCTACCAAATCCACTCATGAGGCTTTGGTCGGCTCGAGGCTACAGTAGAAGATATTTGCCCAAGGTGCCACGCAGTGAGACTGAACCTGGAACTATGTGGTTGTGAAGCAGACTTCTTACTACACAGCCACTCCAGATCTTTTATCTTTTAGTTCTTTTAGACATTAGACTGCGGCCATGCTGGGGCACTTCCCCGAATAATTTTAGTCAAACGAATCGACCCTAGTACTTATATTTTTGTAAAGCCCGAGATTTATTATATCGGTCTCTTTTGCTGAACCGCTAGGTTATATATATATATATAAAAGCAATTAAGATTCAAGTAAATTCCAATGAATTTACTTGAATGTGGTAGTTAACTTAGATGCACCAGAAAAACTATATGGTGTTAACCATACAGTAATGTGGGGTGATTATATATATATATACTTTCGGTGCGAATAGTTTTGTTAAGCGGTGTCGAGTTTTACATTTCTGTAAATGATGATAATGGTATTTTTTTTATAAGCTTTAATCTTATAAAAATAAAAACAGATTTATTTCTTTTCTTCCTCCGTCTTCCTTTCTATTGAATTTTCCTCTGTTTCTGAAAAAGAGCGTTGTTCGAAACGTTAAACCATCTTTCTTTCATTCCCTGAGCATGTGCTAATACTTTCCATGTACCACCCCCTCGTTGTTGTCTTTGTGTGCGTTTGTTCTTCCTTTTTTGGATATACTTTATATATATATATATATATATATATATATATATATGAGGAAAATTAAGAAAATGGAGATATAGAATTAATATAATTTATTATCTACAAAAATGTTGGATTGTTGAATGTTTATGAACTAAGATTTATAATTAGACCTATTATGAATATTATTATTCACAAAAAATATTAGGTAATGAACCAGTAATTCATTGGATATTACTACCCCTTAATGAGGCCATTTTAACCTCTAACTGAATGTAGATATATCTATACATATAAGAGGAATGACCACTAGGTGGACTCCTAACATGTTAAAGGTAGACCCCATATAGTCTGACTACTAAGTTTTCTTAAGGAATTTCTGTGAATTATATTTTCCATGACGGTCACACTGCGGATTTGCAGACATTTACGTAATGCAAATAGTAAGAATGAAACCTAGGTATGTGGCTAATCACTATGTTTTGTATCTTTTCATTTGTCTTGCTCGCTTTACGTTCTGCCGTTTGCCGAAATTCCTCGAGAACAAATTTTCTTCGTGGTCAGACTATATGGATCTACCTTTAGCATATTAGAAATCCACCTATTCCTGTTATATGTATGTAATATAATTTTCTGAATCTTCAGGCCACTGATTAAATTGATAT